>NC_051214.1:34621458-34796458 GCF_015220715.1 Pygocentrus nattereri | reverse complement strand
AGCCTCTTTTTTTTGCAAATGTACAAAAACAAACATACACATACAAGCACACATGCCTCTGCTGTATTAAATGCAAACTCAAAAATGTATAGTAGTACATCTAGGACAGTACAATGTTGAGGTGTAATAATATTTTCAGGTTTGATTCGATATGTAATTCTAAGATCGAGTTTTTATTCAGTTTTTGATAATTTATGACATTTTACATGGTCTAGCTCAAACAAAGACAAATTATATTTTAAAACAAAAAGACAACAAAGTAGCATGTCTGTGCGAAACAGTGATCTTTTCATTATGCGTTTACATTGTGGCAATAGACGGATGATGGACGTATCCATTTGGCATGACTGCAGGATGAAACCCACGCACACACAGGGAGAACATGCAAACCCCACATAGAAAGGACCCTGGTCAGAACTGAACCCAGGCCTTTCTTGCTGTGAGGCGACAGTGCTATGTACTGCACCACGGTATCAATTGTTAATTTGTTTTTTTTTATATTGCATTGAAATCATTAAATCCTTATTTAATACTATTTAATACACATTACTACATTTAGTATCCTTGATGTGATTTTAGGACTCTTCATTTAACTATTCACACATGAAAACATCATTTTTACTTTACAAATAAATCCCGAGAGTAGATACCTGCTGCTTTTAGCATCCCTGCTGTTCAATTGCTATAAGAGCTCTGATGAATAGTTATGACATAACAGTCACTTTTGATTCAGGTTTTTAAGAACCTTCAGTGACAAACTGCTTTGTGATATGGTCCTTTACAGACACTTGACTCTTCATTAGTTTTATTCAACAAGACACGTCTAACTGCTATTTAAATCGTAAAATGATCAAAAATTACATATACACCATTTTCCCATACCCCAAATACAGGCAACAGACACGTTTGGTGCCTGCAGTTTGATTCTTTACTTTTGAATTTGAGCTACAAGGCTAATGCAGCTAACTAGTAATAGAAGCTTATTCCTCACATGCAGTCATTTCAAGTTGTTAAGTGAACTTAAATAGACTTGCTTATGCTGTTTGTGACTCTGTATGAAATACTGGAGCTAAAACCATTTGCAGCAGCCACCCTTAAACCTGAACTTGTTTGTACTCTTATCCATTTTAAAGATAACAGTATGTAATAGTGTCAGAATAAGCAAGTCTGTAAACATGGTTTGAAGGTTGATGGTCTAGACATGGTTTGAAGGTTGATGGTCTAGACATAGTTTGAAGGTTGATGGTCTAGACATGGTTTGAAGAAAGTGTGTAGGTTGCACAATCCTAACAGACAATCAGCAGGTCACCAGGGCCTGAGAAATCAGTACGAGCTGTTCTATTTCAAACTCATATGTGGGCCACCCAGGCAAGCAGCATAAGAGAGATCCATACACAGTGACCAGGATCAATATGTTCTCAAGTGATTCTATTGGCAGTGTGCTTTTAGTGCCTTCACACTGAATGATATTTTAGCACTGAAAAGCCCTGTGCATGTTCAATGTTCAGTTGTATTGTGAAAGCAATCCCTGAAATGGAATGCAGGTCAACTGCCTAATTTGCATTGTGCCATTCAGGATATGACCAGTCATCACAGGTCTTACATTTGCTTTGACTGTCTGGTGAAATGACTATAAGAGCATTCCCTGTGCTCTTTGAATTGCAGATGATATGGAGATCTGAGGCAATGATATGTTCCTCTTTCTTTGGCTAGTTTTGAAACAAAATATGAATTAGCATCTCACAGATGTTATATGCCATTAATAGACATGTTCTATTCACTTCCTTTGTGAAATAAAATCCTCTGTCTATTTCCAATTTGAGGCACCCTTCTCTATTTTCATGACCATCTGTCTTTAGAGCACACAGTACCAGTGTTAGATATTGCAATGGTTCAGCCAAAAATCTAATTCACAATGTTTTCCACTTTTTGCAGATACAGTTAATAATCAAAGGCATGTGTGGTGTTTAAACATTGCCAAAGTTTTGCACTGGAGCTACAAAGCTAATGTAGATAACAAGTAATGGATGACACAGGCTGGCTCCCTACACCCCCATTAGCACTGTCCTATATAGTGGTAAAACAAAATAAAAGGGCCCAATGCAGCATTTAATGAGGGTATTTAACCCTCTCAACTTAGGGCTTACAGTGATCATCTTGAGTAATTACTTCTGTAGGCTTAAACTACACTGGTACATTGGACAGAGCTGACCTCATACAACTCCCATTGTTTGGGTTCTGCAGGTCTCTACTTTCACAAAAGAACCAGCCTGTCTGGTCTGACCTCTCCCCAGGAACTTAAGTGCACACATCCTTTAAGGTTTTTCTTGCATTTATTTGGCTACATGTTAAAATCAATACATACAACCACAATTCCAATGAAGTTGGGACGTTGTGTAAAACATAGTTAAAAACACATACAATACAAATACAATGATTTGCAAATCCTCCTATATTCAATTGAATACACTACAAAGACAAGATGTTTAATGTTCAAACGGATAAACTTTATTGTTTTTTGCAAATATTCACTCATTTTGAATTTGATGCAACACTGTCACAATTGGCCCCTCCCAGTCCTGTATGTGTTTGTTTTGTTTTATTCCATGTGCATTTGTTTTGGTGTTCTAGTCCTGTCCCTTGTTTGGTTACTCCTCCCCTAATTGTCTCCACCTGTTTTCCACCTGTCCCTCATTATCCCTGTTGTATTTAAGCACTGTGTTTGTACTTGGTCTTTGTTTGATGTATTGGTCTGTGTTTGATGTTTGCTTTGTTTCTCTGTGTTATTTATTCTATTCTGGTTTTGTCATGTCTACCCCACGATCTCTCCGTATTGGCTCAATGACCTTGGACTGTTTTGACCACGACCCTGGATTTGCCCTCAATAAAAGCCGCTTACTTCCACACATGCGTCCACTACCTCACTCCACATTACAAACATGTTCCAAAGAAGTTGGGACAGGGGCAACAAAAGACTGGGAAAGTTGAGGAATGCTCAAAAAACACCTGTTTGGAGCATTCCTCAGGTGAACAGGTTAATTAGAAACAGGTGAGTGTCATGATTGGGTATAAAGGGAGCATCCCCGAAAGGCGGATTCAGTCGTTCACAAGCAAGGATGGGGCGAGGTTCACCACTTTGTGAACAACTGCGTGAGCAAATAGTCCAACAGTTTAAGAACATTTCTGTGCAATTGCAAGGAATTTAGGGATTTCATCATCTACAATCCATAATATCATCAAAAGATTCAGAGAATCTGAAGAAATCTCTGCAAGTAAGCGGCAAGGCAGAAAACCAGCATTCAATGCCCGTGACCATCGATCCCTCAGGCGGCACTGCATTAAAAACCGACATCATTCTGTAACGGATATTACCACATGGGCTCAGGAACACTTCAGAAAACCATTGTCAGTGAACACAGTTCGTCGCTCCATCTACAAGTGCAAGTTAAAACTCTGCCATGCAAAAGCGAAAGCTATATATCATCAACACCCAGAAACACCGCCAGCTTCTCTGGGCCCGAGCTCATCTGAGATGGACTGATGCAAAGTGAAAAAGTGTCCTGTGATCTGACGAGTCCACATTTCAAATTGTTTTTGTAAATCATGGACGTCGTGTCCTCCAGGCCAAAGAGGAAAAGGACTGTCTGGATTGTTATCAGTGCAAAGTTCAAAAGCCAGCATCTCTGATGGTGTGGGGGTGTGTTAGTGCCCATAGCATGGGTAACTTGCACATCTGCGAAGGCACCATTAATGCTGAAAGGTACATACAGGTTTTGGAGCAACATATGCTCCCATCCAAGCAACGTCTTTTTCAGGGACGTCCTGCTTATTTCAGCAAGACAATGCCAAGCCACATTCTGCACGTGTTACAACAGCGTGGCTTAGTAGTAAAATAGTGAAGGTACTAGACTGGCCTGCCTGCAGTCCAGACCTGTCTCCCATTGCAAATGTGTGCCGCATTATGAAGCACAAAATACGACAACGGAGACCCCGGACTGTTGAGCAACTGAAGTTGTACATCAAATAAGAATGGGAAAGGATTCCACCTACAAAGCTTCAACAATTAGTGTCCTCAGTTCCCAAACGCTTATTGAGTGTTGTTCAAAGGAAAGGTGATGTAACACAGTGGTAAACATGCCCCTGTCCCAACTTCTTTGGAATGTGTTGCAGGCATCAAATTCAAAATGAGTGAATATTTGCAAAATACTATAAAGTTTATCCATTTGAACATTAAATATATTGTCTTTGTAGTATATTCAATTGAACATAGGTTGAAAAGGATTTGCAAATCATCGTAAACTTCATTGGAATTAGGGTTGTACAACAAATCTCTTAAACTCAATGTGGCTTTAAAGTGAAATCAAGCATGACTCACTCAGATAGGTAGTATTTTTAAAGCTTTGTACAACATCACTGAAAGTAAGCATAAAGCACAGCTTTTCTTCGAGGGGTTGCATTGACTACACTGCATGCTGTAAGTCAGTCTGCTGATTATCAAATGGTAGAAGTCATCATCACAGCCCATTATAGAGAAATAAAGACACCACTAGCTGTCTGTAATCCTTTATGTGTTAGATGTGCCTGTCTGGCCTACACACTATACTACAGCTGTATGTGACAGATTGAAATGGTGCAAGTGAAGGAGTGAAATGGTGTCTGAGTCAGCTACTCTGTGAGGAATTAAAATAGCTCTGTAACTGCTTAGACTGTTTGCTCTACCACCAAGTGAAATCAGAACACTTAATTGTAGTGCAGGCCCCACTGGTTCTAAATGAGGTCAATAAAATTCGTATGCTGTTATGGCTGCTAGACATTCTTAGATGTCTCATTAAAGTGGGATCATTAGGAAAGTGTTAAGTGCCTTGTAAACATGCGCTTTCATATCCATAGGCTTTTTTTCTGTTGTTAAAATGAAAGAAACTTAAACTGCCCTGCATATTTGAGCATATAAACTACATAAAAGTGGAAGAGGAGAACCAAATTTTAAAAATTGCTTCAAAGGGACACATGTGCCCTCAAACAACTGGATGTCCTACCACACATACATAAATCTACCTACCACACTTCCTAAATGAACCTTAATCCCAGATTTGCAACAGAAGGCAGACTGATGACAGAATCATTGGGTTAACACATTCTCTCAACAGCTTCAGGCCAACCAAAACAATACCAGTCACAGATTATGGTGGTCTTCACCAGGGTTATCTGACTCTGCTGCAAGAAATCTAGAGGTTTAGGTTGCCCACCAGCAGATTCCAATCCAGCCCTTTCCGGGTTACAAAAAAAAAAATTACAGACTAGCTCAATTTTGAGGATGTGCATCTGACTAATTTTGACATTCCAGTATCCTTAATCAGAATCCTTTATTGATCGGAATCCTTTATTGATCCCAGAGAGAAATTGCAGAAAAATTAAGAGTACATGAACAGATATCCTGTTAAACACAACGGCAAAAAACGGAATGAATGGACTGAAAATACTGCAGGGCTTTAGGCTTATCTTTTTAGGTGATAGCTCTGGTATTGCACAAGAATATAGCAACTTGCAGAGGAACACGTTTTCTTATTGATAAACAGCTGAGGAACATTGGGAGGTTGGATGAGAAACAGAGGCTGCCTCTTCAGATGCGATAATGAGCTAACAGCTAACAAGGGTCACCTTGGATGCTGAAGGGAACACAAGGTATTTTCTTCTCTGTGTACAATCTGCCAACATCAGATAGAGTAGCTAGCCTAGCAAAAAAGCCTCTCAGTCACTTTCTTAACAAGACGTCCTTGATAGGTGTTCATGTTAAGGAACTCATGTTTTAGAGTAGCAAGGTATAACATAACATACTGAGCTAATTATGAGCCAAACTGTCATGCTGGTCTGTATATTTTACCATTTTTTTGTGCTGAAATGTAAATACCTGAATGGTGAGTTCAGTATTCAAACTCTGGCACCTGGAATAGTTAACTGAGTACTCGAGAAGCCGTCATAGTAAATTGACTTTTGCGTTCAAGCACACATTTGTAAACCCATAATGCTGTTACACTGTCTTATACTGAACCTCTTGTTCATTCTCAATAATGTGTGTGTTTTGGTGAGTATAATAATTTCAGTACAGCACTGAAACACTGAGAAAGGATTGTTTGAAACATTTCCCAAATGCCCAGTTTCCTCTAGTGTTGTAGACCAAGACCAAGACCTAGACACATCAAGTCAGAGACAAACAAGACATGAGATCAGGAGAGGCTGAGGCAGAGACAAGACCAGCCTTTTCAAAATATTAAAATAATTATATTTTAGGGGAAAAAATATATATGTATATATATTATATGTAAATATATATAAATTTTACAAGCTCTTATCCTGGTAAATGTAAATTTATGGAAGAACAACATTCATTTACCATATGTCCCTGACCTAGTAACTGGTTATAACATAACAGGCTTAGTCTGCGTACATGAATTAGGTTATTGATACAGCCCTGTGTGACTGATGACACACAAAACACATGCACAGACACACAAATGTATACAGCCCACTCAACTGGTGACAGAAACAGGTCACACACATAAATAGATGCTCATACATTTACCATAGAACATTTGAGTCTGAGTTTGTTCCAGAGCAAAACCAAACAAATGGATGTAAATATATGAACATTTATACTCCTGTAGTAATTTATTTGCATTACATTTTATCATCTGCATTATTTTTATAACCTGCATTAGAAATTAATCTATTAAGATGCAGGCTTGTTATTTAGTTATTCATCTTAAAACTAATCACTTTACTTAACACTTTACTGTAGAGCAGTGTCTATAATGCTACAAGACACCTACAGACATTTGTCATGACAACTGACATAAACCTACATAAACATTTATGAATACTTATTCCAAAAAGTGTCGTCTTATCATAAAGGCTACTTTAGGAAACTTTGATATCAGGTGGAAATTTTTCTGGCATTGGTGAAATGACACAATATGTTATAACAGATGATTCTGTGACAGAGAGTATATCTCAGTCATATAATTCCACTGATGTAACTGTTTAAATTATATGAACAGTAAAATGAAATTCACTTTACCTAGGGGCAGAAAATGCTCTCTTTTGTTCACCCCTGAATATCTCAGGGTTATTACATACTAAGGCTTATTATTCAGTAACTCCAGAGATACAAACTGGTTGGGCTATTCTTGGATTAAAGTGTGGATGTTGTGTCAGCTTGATATTACAAATGCAATTGGCATATGCAAACTTTATGAAAATGCTACCTATTGGAATAAGTGTTTCTAAATGTTTATGTTGTTTATGTTAAGGCCTTATGTACATGTAAAGTAGCCTTATGAACACTGCACTAAAGTGTTACTAAATATTATGCAACTACTGTGAAACTACTGTAAGTCAATTTCATAGTTATGAGGTAAGAAATTGAAGTGAGGTGGACGATATGGCAAAAATATCACATCTTAATACTTAAAGATATTATTCAACATCTAACTTACTGTACTGCACTAAATCCAGTTAAATAGGACTAAGTATGCTCTCTTTGTAATGAAACCTGCAGTTTTTAAAGCATACAGTTTATCACAACTGTAAAATAACACTAAAACACACTATATATCCAAATGTTTGTAGACAACAACTCATCCGACATTTCTTCTAAAATTAGATGTAATAGGAAGTTTGTCACCTTTTGCTGCAGTAACAGCCTCTGCTCTTCTGGAAAGGCTTTACACCAGTTTGAACATTGCTGTGAGGATTTGATTTCATTCAGTCACATGAGCATTAGTGAGGTCAGGTAGTGATGTTGGATGATGAGTTCTACATCATGAATGCGATCCAAACAATGCTTTGTGGTCTGGTACCCTCTAGCTGCTGCATGCCATTGGACATAGTGAACTTAAACTCATGTGCAGCTGCTCTAAAGCATTTAATTCAATTGGTAATGCTTTTCTTTGGCAATTGTGTATGCAGTGTAAATGCTACTGGACACCTGTATCAGCAATGGAGCACTTTTCACCATAAAAAATGTTAATGGAATAATCTCAAGTTGCCTCGCATGGACCACTGAGCGCACTTATGAATAAAGAACTAATTTTTGTTTAAACTTCACAACTTATTTTCTTAACTAGAACTAGACTGGTCAGTCAGCTAGGCTAATAACCAGGCTAATAGATAATTAACAGGCTAAACTATCACAGTCTTGAAATAAAGTACTTCTGACTCACTGCAAAATAAAAGTAATTCACTTGAATGTCTTAAACCTTTCAAATGTCAGTGTTTTCAACTGGCTCTGTACTCCCTAAATTACATGCAATGTAAATGTTATGTTTTAGCTATATTAAGCAATGTTGTGGAGCAGGAACTGGTATTTAAATTCCTACATATTGCACTACGTAGGGAGCAGGGAGTTACGTGAAATTCAGCCCCAGTGTGGTAAAAGGGGCACAGTGAAATTGGCTCTATATAAGACTCACAGTGGTAATTTAATGACTACAAAGTACTTATGAATGAAGTCGTTTTGCATTAAACAGTGCGCTGTTATGATATTATTATTCAACAAACCATAGTGATGTTCTTCTCTGCATTCAGCAGTCCATGGTTGCTTGGCAACAGTACCATACTCTAAAGGAACTACATTTTGTGGCAGAGCACTTGTTTATATTGATTATTATTATTAATAATATTATTTTCTAAAAACTGTGTATTTTATTCTGTTTTATGTTGGCCATCATTTTATAAAAGTAATAAGCTACTCAAGGCTGTGTGTAATTGGGGAAAGGAGTTTAGAACACAGTGATAAAATCATAGTAATGCAAGTCTCTTGGGTTTTAATGCTTTATTTGACTCTTTGTAGTTTGAGTGGTTAACCTAATTTCTATCTTCCCTAAATCTAAGCAACAATTTCATGCAAGGATCTCAAAAACCTCTATCTCTCTTTAACTGCTTTGCACAAAGCAAGCAAAAGGTATGTCTATGAGCCCTGTAACTACAGCCATTGCATTAGTCCTGCCACAATGTCTAGAGTGGCCTGCTGGACAGCGATGGCAGGCAGACTTGGCAGCCACTCTCCCTGACCTTGGGGGGTGCAGTGAATTTTCACACCGCCTGTTACAGGATCTGCCAGCACCAATTGGCCTCAGCATGCCACTCAGGAGAGACCTGCTGTACCTGGCGCTGGAGGTGAATTGAAAAAGCGAGAGGCGAGTCCAGGTGGAAAATCACAGTGTCCTGTGGTAGTGCAGATTCTACTGTTGAAGGTTTCACAGACTTTTCACGCTGATATAAAACTAATTGATCTCCTAAACACAAGATTCTGACTGAGTGCAGCAGTTACAGCTTATTAAGTCAAGCTTTATCCCATAACTTTACAATCAAGATAACAAGGGATATAGCGGTTATAGTGGTTGGGATAGTGTAGTGGTTAACACCTCTGCCTTCTACGCTGTAGACTGGGGTTCAATCCCCACCTGGGCAAACACTTTACACTATACCAATAAGAGTCCTTGGGAAAGACTCCTAACATCGCCTTGGCCTGCCTGTGTAAAATGATCAAATTGTAAGTCGCTCTGGATAAGAGCGTCAGCCAAAATTCCGTAAATATAACTTTAATCACCGTAAAAAGACTGTAGTTAGATGTTACTTACTACAAACATTTAGCAGCTTGACACAGACTGCCTCTAGTGGCTATACAAGAGACAATCACAATGAAGAGTACTATGACCACTTCTCTGAAACAACATACAATACAATCGAGCTTATTAAATATGCAGCAAAAAAAGAGATTTCCATGAACAGCAGCACAACACGGACACTAGTATTGCAATCATATTACAATTAACATGTGCCTTGTAATATATTAAACTATTTTAAAACACATGTGAATCAGTAACCTATGCTTTATTATTTTGAACAATATAATTTACTTTTGTTGAGTTACAGAAATACTTTGTTTCATCAAAACATGCACAGAAGCACTCCTCTGGAACTGTGATTGGTCAAGATGCTCACAGCACAGAGTAAAAATTTTGTAATAAGTTAGAGGGTTTATCTGCATATTGCAGCCTTCTGTGGTATCACAGAAAGAGCCAGTGTCGCAAACGTGATTAACAAACAATTCTATGTCCATGGGTGGGTGACAAGCATCAAGATTTTATCAAAGATTTTACCAAAAGTCCAGTCACTTTTACTCACTACTAGCTAATTCACAGACCCAGATGACCGAAAACCTTCACAGATTGCGTTTCCAGTGTTCTAGACAGCAAGTGTAACCTAATAGTGTGCATTTATAGAGGAATAGCCCACACACAATTTTGAATCCTGAAAAGGGTAAATGAATGAAAATAGACACGGTAGACCACTATGGACTACTGCATGAACTAGACCAGTTGGATGTCTGACCCACCAGAGCATAACACAGCATCGTTCACTGCTAATTGTCTACATAAGAGCATGCGTGACCTTCTTCATGTGCTTCCTGCGGTGGTGGTCTGCTTGGGGTGTGTTCATGGTGAGTATTTACTGGCTTCCCTGTGTAGCAGTGGTCTCTATGGAGTAGGGCTCACAATATAGACAAAATACAAGTATTGTGATTATACTGTTGCACATTGTGATTGCAATATATTTCGCAAAATATCAGAAATGACAGGTGTATAACAGCATTATTTATTCATCCTACAACCCCCGATTTAATCTCCTGCTTGTTTGGTCTTCCTATCACACAATGCTACCAAGTTCTGAGGGTGAAGGCTGGCACATGTTTACTCCAAGACACATGAAGCCCCACTGCATCTTTTCAGCCTGCTGCTAATGAAAAACATCACTGGACAGCTCAGTGCACTTGGAGGAGACGCTAACCACCATTTCTGTTGACAGACAATTGTGCTGACTTAAGCACGCCAATAAAAACCCTGGTGGTTTGGTATTGTGTTTTGGCTTTTGTTGATAAGTTGATGCATGCAAAGGATCCTAATTTCTTAAAAGGCTTCCTGTGACTGATTCCAGACACAATTTTGTGTTTTCCTAATAGGAGTTAACAAGCATGTGCCATTCTCGATAAGGTCGGCCGCTGCTGGTCCGCCACCAGACCACTAAAGAAAAAAAATGAACGAAAAATGAGTAAAAGGAAAAGTGACATTTTATCTAATACTCTGCTTATCCATCAGTGGCCCGACCAGCAAACGCCAAGCAAAAAGTCAGTGGGCCACCAGCTTTGCCATCAGTGGGCCAACAGTGGTCCAGCGTTCTGTATGGTGGTCTCTAATAGTAACCTTTAAGCCATTTTGCTGACTAATTAACATTTGTCAGCAAAACCGTTTCAATTCTAATGACTTGAATGGGTCAATTTCAGCAGAAAACACTCACCTTGAACTGTGATTGATTAAAATGCGCACAACAACGCAGACAACACTGATCTCTTAGAGGGCTCTACTGCAGCCTACTCTGCGATATAAGTATCGAAAAGGCCAATATCGCGATAAAACGGTTAACAGGCGATATATTGCGCGGCCCAATGCCCCTCGCGCTCATCTCTTCCCATCAAAGAAAGCTCTAATCACCATGTTGCGCACGTGCCGTCTCGTTTCTATGACAACAGCACCGTTCTACACAGACCACGCCCTCTGCTCGGCCCGCGAGCGCGTTCTCCTTCACTTTTCTGCGTTTTGTTCATAAACGCCTATAACCGTGCCCCCGTGTGGGCGCGAGCGGTCAGCGATCATCTCAGCCGTTATGAGAGCACCTCCGCGGGCCGGTAGTGAGCCGCTGCCCCGCCTCAGGCCCGCGGCAGGTTGCTGAAACGCTGGGCAAACCGAGGTTCGGAGACGGCGCCGGTTTATAGGGTCTGCTTGATTTTACTAGAGCCAAACACAAAAGACGAAGCCGTGAGACAGATGCGGTCAGCTAATCCCGTTAAGCCGCAGCTCAAAACTCCGCAGTCTGCCGATCAGCGGCGCAGCGTGCACGAGGTTCCAGGAGCGGCGCGTGCTGCTGCCTCTGCTTACCTCATCTCTCCTCTGTCCGCCCGCTGGACTGCGCCACGCGCCGCTGCGGTCTTTTCTGCCTATTCTTTCTGTTCTCCTCCACCTCACCGCCCCTGTGCGCCTCTCTGTTCCCCCTCAGCGCGCTCTCAGCAGCCGGCGCTGCTCACTCACTGCCTGGGATGAATGTGCAGATGCTGGAGAGGGACAAAAAGAAAAACACCGCGACAGAACGAATCCTCCGCTCTTGTTCGAGACTGAAAAAGCTCCGCGCTGCACTGTCCGCCTTCCTCACGTCCATTTCACACTGACTGTGTCCACTGTGCGTGCCTCAGACGCTTCGGCACGGAGACTGGGGGCTGCTGAGGGGCCATGTTTTCACTGGGTAAACCAGAGAGAGAGAGAGAGAGAGGGAGACAGAGAGGGGGAGGTCCAGTGGCGCCCCCAGCAGCGCCTATACAATCATGCCGGTCCTATTTGACCTTGCAATTCTCCCAAAACGAGAGCATTAATTACTTAAGCATTAATTAATCCCCCTCTCAAACGATGCGTGTCCGTGGCCCGTATAAACCACACTTCTCAGAATAAGCCTACCGACCTGGGATCAGTTCGTGCCGTTTATGTAGCACTGAATGGTGTTGCTGGAGTGCTGAGGCCTGATTTCAGATCATGTCTGGGGTAATAAGAACTAGCTATAGTCAAAGCCTGCGTTGCATGGCCTGTAGATGACAACCTGGTTCATATTGTATGTGTTTAATCCTATACAGTACTAATACTTTGTCAGTGCATCCATTAGGGGAGGTGGGGGAGCTCAGTTGTGTGTTGTTCGTTTGCAATCCCCAATTCATAAATATTTCATTTTAAAGGGTTCTCTTTCAGTTAGAACATTTCATCCATTTAATCTGTGAACACGTGCAGGCATCTTGCACAGATGTCACATACACGTCTGCATACTTGTATATAATATGGTCATATACACTAACAGCAGTGTTTGCGATATTTTGAAGATATAGGTTGCATCAATGTTTGTAACACTGACTTCATCTGCCAGCTATGGAGCCCTGCTGGTGACATTCCATATAAATAAAAATAATGCATGGCCATGACTTATTAACACATAGGAATGAGATCCTAATGACTTAATTATCTCATTATCTCATTACTAAGTCGTGGCCAGGACTCAGTAAGGCATGGGAATGAGATCATGCCTTACTAAGACGTGGCCATGCATTAGGATCTTGTTCCCACGGCCTTACCAATTCATGGCCATGCAAAAGGATCTTGTACACCCCCGGCCTTACTAAGTCATGACCGTGCATTAGGATCATGCCTTAGTAAGTCATGGTCATGACTTCTTTTATCTTGTTTACATGCCTTACTAAATCATGGCCACTCCAAATATTTATTTATACAGGATGTCACCAGTGGGGCTCCGCAGCCAACCAATCCTTGAACTGCTTTTGAAATTGCACTAGTTCTGGTTGGAGTAGATTATTGTTTGGGCCTCGTTCCACCCCCAATGTCACTGCATAGCCCATCTGTATCTGCATCATGTACAGCTCAGCAGATTCACACAACAGTAGTTATATATCTTGGAGGTGTGTACATTGTGGCCTCCGTGAGCTATGCTTACCCATGAGCCCCTTATCTGCACTGTGCATCTTTGCAGATATATTAATTAGTCTTAAGAAAACACCACCACTGTTCAAGCTCTATACCACCATGCCATTCACTTCTGTCAAAAAATGCAAGCAAAGTAAAATTTGCCCAGCTGTGCACTAATAACCAGTCAGTTACAGTAACATTAGATACGTAGCATCATTTTACAAACTAATTACTTAAGTGTGTGTTGGTGTCAAACAACCTTCACTGTATGCTCAGGGTAAGCTACTGTAACTGTGACCTTGAAATATTTCCTAGGAAATTATTTAACAAGCTATCATTTGAACAACAAAAGGAAATGGCTCCTCATGAACATAAGACTCCACATTAGAGCCAGTAAAATGGCAGTGTAAACCAAGAGCAACGTACAAAACCACAAAAAAGCAACAGAGCTTATGCTCTACTCAGCACTATGGTGCTAACATTGCCATTACCATAGGGGAGATTACAGAGATTAGCTTTATAGTAGCTGTGGTAATTTGATTAAAAAAAAAAAGGCTTCTTATGCAGCGAAATAAAAAATGTTTATGCATTAAATATTGTTATGTATTGATACTCATGAATACACTCAGCATTGAAATTAGGATAAATTGCATATTTGCTCACTTAATTTATGTATCAGCCTCTTTGTAAAGTTTCCTCAAGGGCAACTGCTGCTCATTATTCAGTTAATTAAGACTTATTAAGAGTTATCATTTTGTATTTTGGTCCTTTGTAATGCTGGATATGTAATATGGGGGTGTCGTGGGCTGGAGGTTAGGGATCCAGCCTCGTCACCGGAAGGTCGCCGGTTTGATCCCCAGAGCCGACAGCACATGAATGAGGGGTCCTTGAGCAAGACACCTAACCCCCAACTGCTCCCCGGGTGCTGCGGATTGGGCTGCCCACCGCTCCAGGCAAGTGTGCTCACTAGTGTATATGTGGTGTTTCACTTCACGGATGGGTTAAATGTAGAGGTGAAATTTCCCCGTTGTGGGACTAATAAGGGTCACTTAATCTTAATGATAGAATCTGGTTCATAACTCAACGTTGTGTTTTGCATGTTAGGCTAAATAAACCCTTTTGCAGGTCTACATGTAGGAACATCTCTGTGTCCACAATAGCTAACTGTAGGCCCATTTAGGAACATAATGAGGCCAGCAGATGGCAGCCACAAGTAGAACAGACTCATAATATCCTCTGAACCACATTTATCCCATCATGTCACCAAAATACAGAATAATGTTAGTAAATTTGAATGATAGTCATAAAGTAATGACTAATATTTTTATGTATGGTGTGAAATGTGTCATATATCTACTTGAACAGACTGATAGTGTGAAATCTGGAGTGAGTGATTATACTTTTTGTGCCCGTTAATGTGGGGAATGCATTATGTGCATGATGTGAAATTGATGTGTACAAGGTATGAGCATGAAAAAATGCTTCAGTGTCCTAACTAAACCATATATCTCCAAAAATGTAACTTTACAAGGGAAAGTAAAAACAGAAATGAATGTGTTTAATGTAAGTTAATGCGACAAGATTTAGGAGTAATTAATTTTGTGCTGTTCCTATAATTCAATTCATCATGAAATGTCCAAACAGTAACGTAAAATAGAAACAGAGCCTTAAAAAGCAACTCATTCTTTAGAGACATGCCGATAGCATAGAAGTGGTGTCAAATCAAAGCAGTCTCATAAAATACAAGCTTAGAAGTGAGAAAACAAAAAGAAAACAAATGATGAGAAAAGAAATATGAGTGAACATGGACGCACAAGCTCTCTTATAGTCTAAAAACCAAGCTATGTATAAATTAAAATACTTCTAACCAAATTCTCTATTGTTTTTCTTTCAACAAAAACTGAACAACAAATATATATAACTCACAAACAATCAGCAAACAACTTATTTTACAACTTATCTTCCCGAACATTAACAGTTGCCTTCACTAGTGCATTGTACACTGGATGTCTTGGATCGATGGATTGATACTGGTGATGTCCTAGATATCATTGATTAGCTGAATGAGGTGTGTTAGGTTTGGGTTGGAGGTGAAATCTGCATGAAGGTAGATGGAGGGGTAGTGAACACTGCTCTAGTGTATGCACTACCAGTCTTCAGTAACAGATCTGAAAGTACTGATTGGGTGATTTTATGGGGCTCTTGTAGGTGGGGGTGTTAGTGGGAGAGAAGGGGCTTTGACATGGGCTCTTCTTCTGGGGGACAGCAGAGCTTTTTCCACCTCTTGCTTTGGTCTTCTCTGGGGCTGTTTTATCCAAAGGTGGTCCACTGGCAGGCGGGTACACATTGGGCTGCATAGCTGTTGCCACTGCTGTTTTAGTAGACCCAGTCCTTTTTGGTAGGGGGCTCAGATAAATCTGCATAGTCACTAAGTGAAGGGGGCGCATGATGATTGGGTGCAGGCCAGAAGGGGTGGAGGAGTGAGGAACAAGGATGAAGGATTAGAAGATGGGGTCCGTAGGGAGGGATACAAAACAAAGAAACACACTTATAAGAATAGTTTTATATTAAGTTTGTTTATATTGCAAAATATTTAATTTTTAAAATTTTAAACTAATGAACAACTCACTAGCCTAATAGATAAATAAATCACAAGGTGGCATAACACCTACCTTTGCAGTGTGTCACACGTCGTGTTCCTAAAAACAAAAAAGATGACAGCATTGTATAACATAAACATTACCATTACCAAGAATAGAAAATTCTACATGGTCAACTCAGTCAGTAAATTCCATTACTGGAACTTGACTTATGTGATTCTCTTACCTATAACGCTGCCACTGGCCTCCTTTGGCTTGCTGCTTGTTGAATGTAAACAAATAACACCAACATGATGTTCAGTAATCATGTATTTTCAGTAAAAATTTAAAGGAATAATTTAGTGTTTTTCAACCTAAGCCTTATATACTGCATATATAGTATAATATTAATTATAATAGGCAACAAATTCTCTGTTCTTGGAAAAGAACAAAAAATTTGCTGCCTCAAAGCAAGCTTACAAAAAAACCCAACCGGAAACTGTTTCAGCATCTGCCCATTGGCTTTCTTTTGAGTTGTTGTGTTTTCTGTTATTTTACTAATGCACTGAGGGAAGGGTGGCCAACGCCAAACTGGAATGAAGCATGGAAAGCCAATCTGGCCACCCCAGTAATGGAATGAGAGACAACCATCATCAGTCAGCCATTATCCATAAAGCATCGATTATCCTTTATGGCAAAAATCTGCCAACAGGGTAGTGATCAACCAGTTATATGAGTCTAATGACGTTGTAATGTGTAATATTTGGTCATTTGCTGAGCAAACAGGCAAGTGAATGTTCACTGGACCCCATGAACAGCACTGCTCTGTGAGCTACATTGTTAAGTAAGCTATGTGATGTAAAAATGAGCTGACTATCAAAATTAGCTATTATAATTTATTATCATTTATCATTGTATTGTATCTTATCTTATACAATGCTGTCTGTCTGGCTTTCTAATCATTATAATCATGTAATAGCTTCTTTGGCCTATGTCTGTATGATGTTTTCTCAGTGTTAGACACTGAAAAAAATGATGCATTTAATGTACTTGGTTCGAGTACACCATTTCCTCATGAATGACTAAAAAACATCAAGTGTTGTCTTTCAGTTTTCCTTCGCCAATAATATTGATATACATTTTTTCATATGGAAATAATGGACAGATTTCTTTATATACAGAGAAAAACCAGTGCATCAATTTATATGTCAAATTCATAAGTCAGTGTCCCACCCCAATAAAGTCTCTGGCTCTTGCCTGGTCTACAGCTACAGTCCTGCGATTTTTGTCAATGCAGATATAAGGTCATCAACTTTTTAGGAGCAGCCTGACCTGTCTTGCTGTTTCCTACAGATGCTTGTTATGGTGGGTACGGGTGTGCGTCTGCTTGGACCACTTGGACTGTCTTTCACACTGCCTGCTGGGCTTCTTATAAGAAAAGAGAACAAATCATCCCACTCAGTTAATAAAACTGTATGAAACAGGCACTCATTTGAAATAGATCAACTCAGTGAACACTGTAAAAAGGACTGTGGGAAAAAGACAGAACATTCCAATGTTCATTACTAATAAGGTGCACCTTTGGCTGCCTGGTGATGGGCTGTAGTACCTTGAGGATGCAGTAGAGGGCAATGTGGAGCTGGAGCTCTTCTTCAGTGGTGAAACTGTATTGCTGGATGATTTGGATGGCAGGGCTAGAGAGACAGGCCTGGGTGCTGAACAAAGAGAATGCAGTACCATATCAGAGCTTGTGGTTCCATGATAATATAAAGTTCTTAAATACCTAGAGGGACAGTGTCCAGGGCAGTTTGGAGATTTGCCTGCTCAAACACACTCATTAAACCTGGTGACTTACAGATGAGTTGAATCAGTTGTGTTTGAGCAGGTGAATCACCAAACTGCTGCTGTCTGGCCGTCTAGGACCAGAACTTAAGACCCCTGATATAAAGCCACATGATCTTTATCTCAACACAGAATACTGTCACGGTCATAACAAAACCTTTTATCTCTAAAGTGGTATTTTATAGGAGAAGGTCAATTCATTCATTGACGTCCACATCCGATCTCTTAGGTTTGTTCTCTGTAGGGACTGTTAACCTATTTCCAATTAAAAATTTGACAGAATATGAAATTTGACCAGTGTGTTCAAATAACAAAAAAAAATGTCATCACATTAGACCAATCAGAATAACGTCTGTGGCATTTTTCCTGGCCAGTGGTCATGCTCTGAGTTTAAGTTTATGCAATAATAGAGATGATGAATGGTAGTGCTGTAAGCTGGTAGGTGGCTGTGTGAGCACCTTAATTAAATTCAAGGGTTAAGAGTTTTTGGATGCTGTGTGTCATCTGGTGTGCAGTTACATTAAGTACTGGTTTTACTGATTTTTAGAAAAGAGCCTAACTCTTTCTATGCTTATTAAATTAGGTGTAATTGGTCTACAACAGTCAGAAAGGAACTCATTTGTGTCGTGTTGAGTTATACTGATTTTATGGATTTTAACCACATTCACTGGGCCTAGCCCAAAAGCAGGTTAAAGGACAGGACATGGAGAGGTTATTGTAACAATAATATATTCCAAGTAAATTTGACCTATTTCATTGGTCCTTTCAGCGTAAATGGAAAAATGTTTTGACTTACATGGTTTTATATGAATATTTAGTCAAACTCTACACAACACTGATCTATCTTATCTGTGAACTCAGCTTCCAGCCAAAGGGGAACGCAATTAGTGAAATGTGTTGTGAGGCAGTGCTACTGTGTGTATATGTGATACCTTTAGCCGGCCCTCTCTTAGTCAGTGCAGCAGTTTGTTCCTCTGAGATGTTGAGTCTCTTGAGCACATCTGCCAGTGCCATCTTCAGCAGCTGGATCTCGTCCTCCTGCATCTGGATACGCTGTTCCAGGTAGGTAAGCCGGTCAGCCACCTCCATACTGCTGTGCGCTGAGACATGGTCATCTGTTATGCACAGAAGAAAATGATGCTTATTATGAACAGTTCCGGACTGAAAACCTAACAATCTCTCTGAGCATGTTGAGAAGAGAGGGTCAATAGAGAGGAATAAAAAACAAAAGAACACAAAGGTGTAAACAACAATTAATATCAAAAGCTTTATGCAAATGTAGCAAACATGTAATACACATTACGGAATTAAAAGCCCAACAATTTCAGAAAAAGCTGTTCTTTTCAGGTTACAAGTGCTATCACTGTGGTGGTCCCCTCAAGTATACCTTTTCAAGACCTTTAGTTACGGAACATGTAGTGACATGCCAAAGTTTGAATTCCCCCAGTAAAATTACACATTTTGTTGGTTTTCTAAGTAAGCATAAGTTAACACATCCTCTACATAGAAAAGTGATATTTATTAAAAATGTTATCACATAATTTCTATGCATTTGAGATGGTTAACTTACTGGAAAACAAATAAAGCAAAATAAAACATAGTATATAAAATGTGCCATAACCTTTGGACATTTCACATTTTATCTTTTTTTGTTTCCCCAATGTGTTAAATTACAAATGTTAAAAATAAACAGTTATTGTGCAGCAGTGTATTCAGGATGTGTGTTAATTTATTTTTACTTAGAACATCAACAAAACATTTAATTTTATCAGGGATGGCCAAATCTTTGCATGAAATTATAATTGTGCAATATTATATTTTTATTTTTTGATTGATTGATTGATTGATTTTAAGCTGCATTAACTCAGTACACCCTGCCTCAGGCCTCCAGACTTTCCATTTTCAATCTAGTTAAAATGTTTTATTATGTAGTTTTTAAAAATATATTATCTAGTTAAAAAGGACTGTCTAGAGGACTGTTAGCAAGGACCGCTGTTGAAGTTAACCCTAAACCATAATTGTTCTTTTGACCTTGTTAGTTCATGTGCCCGGTCATAGCCAGCACAATTCATCATACTGTACACCACCTATCACTGAGGGCGAAATGCTCAGCTAGCTCAGAATGTCTCCCTAATACTGTTTTCTCTCAAAAACATGATATATTCATGTTTACTTCTACAAGCATCTACAAGTGTGACCTTTATTAACAAAGCTGAATATGTGCTAATGGAAAAGTAGCCTGACCTGGAGAATTTGAGATCGTAGTTATTACTCTCACTGAAACAGATTTAACATGCAAATGGACTGTCTGATAATCTGGCAATGCAGAGCATTCTAGGAACAGTGGTAGTCACAGTTATCTAACATAACAAAATGTAGTTTTACAGAGATTAGATAATTATTTGAGTCTGCTGTTTCCTTCATCTCTTTCTCCAACAGTAAATCCAACTGCAGGCCTGTGCTACCTCAAGAGGACCCATATGGAGACCGGGATTAAAATAGCGCTTAATCCCAGGGTGGTAAAAGGGAATTAGCAAGACTCATCCTGTTGGAGCAAGAATACAGTCTTGACTCTGTTGGCTGTTGTCTGTTCACTTCACTTACATAATGTTTGCAGACCAAAAAAAGGTGACAGAACAGCCGAGAAGCAATTGTGCTGGACCAGACCGTGATCAAGTATCTGTTAATTTTGTCATCAGATGCTAAAGCAATAAAATGAAACAGCAAAGTTTTTCCAAGTGACTGAACTAATTTATACATTATAACCAGCAGTTGACATAGTGTAAGAAAATAGACCGATATCCAACCAGACATGTAACAGCCACACATTTTTGGTACTGTAGAGTATGATACAGTTATGTGCAACACAATAAGTTAGAATTCTCTCCTGTCTGAAACTGCTGTGGTATGCTACAAAAATATTTCAAATTTATAAGTATACATGCTCTTTTCTCTTTTTTCATTTTGTTTTATTTGTATTTATCTTGCGAAACAGTTTTTATGTATAGTTTCCAGGCAACACCAAAAGGAGCTTAATCAAATAGATAAATAAGCAAATAATTACTAACTTGGGGATTCCAATTTCAGTACAACTTTAATAATTGGATTTTTATATTTTGTTTTTGGATTCTGTAGTTATATATGCTAACAGTTCTATAGATTTGATTACATGCAGTTATTGACCAAGCTGTTTTTCTCTTAATTAAATGTGCCAACAACTCAGAAGAATGAGCTTCCCTTTTAGAACTCTTAGAAACTCTGCAGGACTGTCTTGACTTAAAAGACTCTCTCAGTGTAATATTTGGCTTAATGGTTTAAGACAGCGATTGTAAAACCAGTGCATGGGGCCCTTCAGATGGTCCATATTTTTTCTCTATCCATAAATATTGGGAGGTAAAATTAAGCAAATACCGTCCATCTGTGTTGGGGGGAGCTGTCCCTGAGCAACAGTTTGAGACCCAAAAGGTTTATGATTTAAAAGTTGCTGTTTCTCATTACCAGCTGTAACTTGAACCACTAGATGTAGTGAACAGCCATTTCAGTCTAAGTGAAAACTACTTTTACACACTTAAATCAAGTTACTCATTGAAAGAATGGATACACTGACCTACTATGAAGTCTGCTTCAGGTGCTAGAAGGGCGTCACCATGGTATGGCTCTCTCAGCCCTGCACCTTCAGCCTCAGCAGCCATGGATCCAGAGCGCTCCACCAACTCCTCCATGTGAGCATCTGTTGCTGCCACTGCCATGCCTTCCTCCATGTGAGAGAACGTCTGCTGTTTGTGTGAATGTTAGTGCAGGACAGCGTAGTGGGCCACTCAAGTGCACGCTCTTCTTCTGTTGTGTGACCTTCTTAATCCTCAGGGACACACAGACCCATACATGCATCTTGAGATGGGTGATGTCATTACTCCGAGATTACTGGCTCTGGTAAGCCATCTCAAGTCCTCAGCCAAGGGTGGGGGTTTGTCTGTGTGTGTTGGGTGTGTGTGTGTATATATATATATATATATATATATATATATATATATATATATATATATATATATATATATATATATATATATATATATGCTACAGAGACGTGTATACCAAGGAGTATGTAGTTTGGTTGATGTCATTTGTTCATCAACAAAGGTTTATTCTACACACTGACAAAAGGCCTTATGTGAACAAATGCATTTCAACAAAGCACAAAAGTATTGCATCAGAGCAAGAGTAGGTCAAAGTTATTCGGAGATAAAATCCATCTAATATATTCTGCACAGATTAGAACTTTGGAATCTTGAATTTGGATCCCGTTTCAATATTTTTTTAACAGGCCCTCACCAGCTTTGACTCTACATTACACAAGTGGCTACTCTGAGGAGCAGATTATTCAATACACACTTGTCCTCTGTAGGTTAGCCTCAGTGAGCTAATCAGATAGCTATGCAAACTTTGCGATGGAAAACATTTTTAAGAAATTTGAACATACTGTACATAAAACCTGTGAAGAATTGCTTTGTTTGGATATTAGTGAAGGTTCAAAACTCTGGTGTATTGCACTTGTTTTTGCTGTTGTTAGCCATGTAGCCTCTAGGATGCTAACAAGCAAGCCAGCAGAGTAAAGTGACAAAGCTGTATCATTCATGCATAACACATACATGCTTTGCAACCAGCCCAGCATATCTGATACTATTGATTTGTACTATAGTTTACTGCCATGGCTTACATGGTGTGTTCCTGAGCTGCAGTTTGAGACCTGGGATTCCCATGAGGGCAAAAAGTGAGATGAAGGGCGTATAAAAACCAGTAATGAAACTTGCATAATGTCTTCTCAATCTGTGCAAAAAAAGTAAGAAATTAATATTTCATAGCTTTGTTTTTGTCCTCAGTGACTGAAATAATCTTAAATAAGTATTTTTCATTCTTGTGCAAACGTCTGGGTTAGTGTCAGAGTCTCTGGCCAAATTCTGTGGGGTTTTTTTATATTTGTATTATTTTCTAAGTTTCTAAGCACTTCATCTGTGGAGAACACATCTGCACATTTTAATGCACAATTATTATTGGTGGTTGAATTTAACATATTGGTGAAAATGTGGCCAAAACTATGGCAAATTTCATATTTTATGTTTTGTTTTTACCAATATGTTAAACTTAGCAAATAAGTAGAAATTGTGCACTAAAATATGCGGAACAATGGCATATTGAAGTTCCTTACTTAGAAAATCAACAAACATGTAATTTGACCAGCTTGTGTTCAGACTTTTGCACACTATTCTATACGGACCAAGGACACAAGGTCCGTGGTCCAAGTCAGGCCCATAGTGTGTGTTCTGTGGGCCAGCGGTTACACAAAAAAGATGCCTGGTGTCTAGTTCAAGCAAATAGGAAGTTTAAAAAAAAACACCTAAAACAATTATTTTTATTATTATTAATTTTAAAATAAATACAAACACAGCTGGCCCATGGATTTGCTGAGAACTTTTAATATGACCCTTTTAGTGGTTGAATTTGATGACCCTTGTATATACAAATTGGGAAATACACAAGGTGTTATTTTAACTTAGAACATGTTGAATTTAAAGATGTACGCATGTAACATGCACAGATCTTCAAAGTACTGTCAAAATGCAGTCTTTAAGTTTATGCACAGATGAGTGTTATCAGCTCAACTTCAGGGCAAAGCAACTGTGGATGGAAATAAATAGTTGGCTATTTGTTGTGTTGGTTTTATCGGTGACACTGATTCACTGAATTATTAGATTTAGAGATTCATTTATGTTGATATATTATATTGATAACACATAATATTGAGGGGTTCCTGCGATGGACTAGTGACCTATCCAGGGTGTATCCCGTGTATGTGTGTAATTGAGGGGTGCCCATTTGCTTGTGTTTTACAGGGAAAAACTGTTGAACCTGAGTCACTTTTTACCCTTTGGCCCTGATTATTTCTTGTGCTGCTCTAAATTGTATCTGTAACCAAAATTGCTCAGTAAGACCCTGTAATGAACATTCTGCTTATGCACACCAAAGGATGATTAGGTGGCAAACCTGCTTAGGAGAAATCATTAAAATCTCAGTAAGCCCTGGAAGTTAATTGCCTCTGGGCGAGACAGCATGGGGGCAGGATAGATGAGAGCGCGTTGAATTAATGGTATCCCCAGTAAGCTCTCATTCTGTTTATCTTGCACTCATATGGATTGGTGCATAAAACAGATGTTCCACACCATCTCCATCTACACTGTAAAGAAGTGATGTATTGAGTTAATTTGATTCAAATGTGAAATCATTTCCACATAAATGAAATACACTAAATTGCCAAAAGTATTCACTCACTCTTCCAAATAATTGAATTCAGGTGTTCCAATCACTTCCATGGCCACAGGTGTATAAAACCAAGCACCTAGGCCTGCAGACTGCTTCTACAAACATTTTTGAAAGAATGAGTTGCTCTCAGGAGCTCAGTGAATTCCAGCATGGTACCGTGATAGGATGCCACCTGTGCAACCTGTTCCAGTCGTGAAATCTCTTCGCTACTGTTACTGTTCTGCTGGCAAGCATTTGTTTCTTGAAGAAAAAACAGGAGTGGATTCTCGAAGAAAAGGAAGTTTAATGAACGCGCGTCTTCCCGCCAAGCGAGTCTGCCTAGCTTAGGCATTCATCACTCTTATAGTCACTCCATTAAAAGCACACCCACCAGATTTTCAACGACCCCAAAAGGCCCCCCCACTTGATGGCCGGCTGCCTCTACCTATGTAATTAAAATAGAGGTGTTGAGGTCCACCCAGGAATTTACAGTCTCCCCCGCTGCTAGATTTGGAGGTATAGATAACCAGATGTCAAGACAGGCTAATCATTGGGGGTCGTTACATGACAAAGGTCCACTCTCCAAAGCCCCCACACATCACCCAAGAAAAGACATACAAAATGCAAATAAGATTAACCCAAATGGAAAGGGAAAAACAGAAGTTTAAGTTAATAAAGCAAATAAAGTAAAATAAAGTAAAATAATATTTAACACTACTAAATATTTCACAGTCAACCGTCAGTGGAATACTACTGTAATGCGCTACTACTGTAATGCGCTACTGTCAGGATGTACGAGCAGGAATTTAAACAAACTCCAACTAGTCCAAAACGCCGCAGCTAGGGTCCTCACTAAAACTAGAAAATTTGAGCATATTAGTCCAGTGCTATCATCACTTCATTGGCTACCTATTAAATTCCATATTGATTATAAAATCCTTTTATTGACTTATAAAGCCTTACATGGTCTTGCTTCTGAATACCTGCAAGACCTTATTTCTCATTATGAGCCATCACTACCACTCAGATCCCAGAGCGCTGGCTTATTAATAGTCCCCTGAATTCAGAAGGTTTCATCTGGGGGAAGAGCTTTTTCTTATAAAGCCCCCAAACTCTGGAATGATCTTCCAGAAACTGTTCGGGACTCAGACACAGTCTCAATCTTTAAGACTGGGCTGAAAACTCACTTGTTCAGTTTAGCATTTGGTAGGTAATGTTCCCCCTTAGATAAAGGCAGCAGATCCAGGGGTCCATGGACACAGGGAATTATAGTAAACTGAGACGCTGGTGCTGTCGTCCCGCTGCTCACACGCGGTCACTCAAGTTTGTGGACGGTGGAGTGGAGGGATGCCGAACTGTTTCAGAATGCTGCCGTGTCTGTGTGTCCTTCTGGTTCTCTCCTTTTAGTTAAGCTGTCATAGTCAGATCTGCCGGAGTCATTAGCCACACTCTGTAAATGTTTACATTCCCTGTTTATGTACAAACGGATAGAACAAAACTAATTCCATCTACCTGCTTTCTTTCCGAGTATACAATCACCCATATGTCCGGCTGGACACTGAAAGACGACTGACTGCCGAGCCCTCCTGCTACCCACTTCAGACCAGCCGCCCACGCCCCAGCTACCACCACCTACCTTAGATGAGCTGCCCACCTTACGCTGATGTTCTCATAGACTCCTAGATATTCCTAATATCAATATTACTGCTGATAATATTAGTAGTATAATCACTTGTAGGTAGTTTGACCAGAGGAGGATGGGTCCCCCCTGGTGAGCCTGGTTCCTCCCAAGGTTTCTTCCTCATTTCTGAGGGAGTTTTTCCTTGCCTCTGTTGCCCCCGGCTTGCCCACTGGGGGGTTTCTGTACATTCTTACAGTACTGTTGAAACTTTGTCTTTTCTGAAATTCTGTAAAGCTGCTTTGTGACAACATCCGTTGTAAAAAGCGCTATACAAATAAATTTGATTTGATTTGATTTGAGTGGAATTATAACAAAGTGGAAGTGATTGGGAACGACAGCAACTCAGCCATAAAGTGGTAGGCTACGTAAAATGACAGTGCAGGGTCAATGGATGCTGAGGCACATAGTGCACAGAGGTCGCCAACTCTCTGCAGAGTCAATCACTACAGACCTCCAAACTTCACGTGACCTCCAGATTGGCTCAACAACAGTGTGTGGAATGGGTTTCCATGGCTGAGCAGCTGCATCCAAGCCTTACATCACCAAGCACAATGCAAAGCATCAAATGCAGTGGCGTAAAATGCCGCAACTGGACTCTAGAGCAGTGGAGACGTGTTCTCTGGAGTGATGAATCACGCTTCTCCATCTGGCAATCCGATAGACAAGTCTGGGTTTGGCGGTTGCCAGGAAACGGTAGTTGTCTGACTGCATTGTGCCAAGTGTAAAGTTTGGTGGAGGGGGGATTATGGTGTGGGGTTGTTTTTCAGGAGTTGGGCTCCTGAAAGGAAAGGAACTCCAGTGAAAGGAAATCTTAATGCTTCAGCAGACCAAGAGATTTTGGACAGTTTTATGCTCCCAACTTTGTGGGAACAGTTTGGGGACAGCACAAAGCAAGGTCCATAAAGACATGGGTGAGCGAGTTTGGTGTGTAAGAACTTGACTGGCCCTCAGAACTTGACTGGCCTGACCTCAACCTGATAGAGCACATGTGAGGTGAACTAGAGAGGAGACTGCGAGCCAGGCCTTCTCATCCAACATCACTGTCTGACTTCACAAATGCGCTTCTGGAAGAACGGTCAAAAATTCCCATTAACACACTCCTAAACCTTGTGGAAGTAAGAGTTGAAGCTGTTATTGCTGCAAAGGGTGGGCTGACATCATATTAAACCCAATGAAATAAATGCAGAACAATGGGATGTCACTCAAGTTTATATGCATGCGAAGGCAGATGAGCAAATACTTTTGGCAATATAGTGCATATTAACAGAAAATGCTCACATAGAAATGGATGGATGGATGGAATTTCTACCTTTGTCTACAATATGGTGCTGTTTCGTTTTCGGTCAGGCATTGTTATGAAGTGTCAGACTGTGTAGTGGATAACTCAGAAATGGAATCAGATACACTGTATACACCACTATAATACACCAATAAAAGTTGCTGAATGTGACTTTTAACACTTCATTTCTCTAACTTTCTAAGTTGTAAAGAAATATATGAAGGTAAAGTGTATTCTGCGATTAATAAAGTGTAAACTTTATTAGATAAAGTTTTCTTTTGAAGTAATAATGTGTGTATGTAAACGTAATAAATTGTGATATATTGCAATATTCTGCACATCACAAATTTTTAAATACCTTAACAGTATCATACTTTGGCTCTGGTATTTTGATAATATCATATTGGAGGGTCTGCAGTAATTCCCACCACTAGTTAATATGCTTTGGACTTCACTTGAATACGGTGATCTGTTTTATATTGTAAAGTTTTCACTTTTGGTACATGCTTTTCTCATAAGTACTGCTACTCCATCTGTATGTCTTGACACACTTCCCTGCTGAAAGCTTCCCACCACAGGACAGTCAACACTGCTGTCTGGCCACAGCTTCACACTGCTAATAACTTTAAAGAGGATCAGAGAGTCCCAAGCTGAATCCACCTACAGGAGTAAGAGACACAGACAAGGACGACAGGCTTTGCTGGAGCGAGAGACAATTGTCTACCTCAGCTTTCAGACTGAGCAAAAAGAAGATACAGCTCACAATGAGAAACATCCCACCCACACTGAGGAGCACACACTAACCATAATGAGACAATGCATCAGCCATATGTGCAAAACACAATAAATGACTGAGAGCAGTGCTCACATGTAGAGATGATAGAATTTATCATGACTACATTCTGTAGTCTGTCCAGTGTTTTACAGAAACATAAGTAAACATGAATACACACATGGCCAAAAATCCCCATCGCCCACAAAAAAGGGCACAACATCTTAACTGAGTTCACTAAGAACATCTCTCTGATGTAACACACTATAAACATCCATAAATAATTTTTTATATGACCTCTCAACCTTCATCCTTTAGAATAACAGAAGAAAGTGGTCCCAGCAGTAGATTTTTGAATGTGTTTACATTTCTAGCAAAAACAGTTGCTAAGTGTTATCAGATAACACAATTTATGAAGCATATTTTGCATTTGAAAAAGTTCTGTCTTAAATGCACAATACGTTATTGAGTTATAAATGAATACAACCTTATTATTACAACTACACCTTGTAAATGCTAAATCAAAATGTTACACTGTTAAATAAATATTTAGATGTTTTTACCACGATTGATCAAATAACCTATAATTATTATTGCTTCTCAAGTCAGACAAACCTATTCTGATGAAAGTGTAAGCCAAAGAGCAGACAGAGAAAAGTGCAGGAAGCCTAATCTGGATGTGACATTTACACAAAAAAGGGAAATAAATATTTTCTTATTCAATATTTTCTGAATGTCTTTACTGTACAGCTTGTTATATATTTTTGATTAGACTTTCATTTCATTAGAAAACTCATATTAAATAAAAAAAAAACTAAAATATTACAAGTTGTCTGCCAAAGCTAATGTAACAGGCCATAGAGTTTGCCATCCATGCTAAAACAAAAGCAAAAAACCCTTTACATTTCCTCACCATAACCCTGTTTTCTACAATATTGGCCCTTTAGAATTCTAGTCTAGATCAACTGCTGACATCTGCTGGTTAAAGCTGGTGCATACTGTAGTGCATCCTTCTAAAATGACTAGATTTCATGTTTTAGACACATGGATGTGATCTAATTTGCCCCATCATTTCATAAGTAACAAGAAAAGAAAGAAACACAATTTACTGTATGATGCTACTAAGCTCAAAGAACAAGACTTTGTGTGGGTCATACTGCAAACTTGTACACTGTAGCGCGGAAAAGCAGCAATAAAAACACTTCAGGCTCATTTTAACAAAAGAATGTTTTATAAATACTCTTTCAATTTAACAATAATCAGCAGGGATTCTTGTTGTCATTAAAACAAAAACAAACATAAAACAAAAAAACAGAGTGCATGACAAAGCGACAGAAACGAAAACATACCCCCCCATCCCCATTCAAAAATAACTTTTTATTCATTCTCCCACTCTATCAAAATATATGTTAGCAATAAGCACTAACCTAATAACACAGAGAGCAAAGAAATGGAATTCTTAGTATTGGTCAAGAATGGGAAGTCCAAAAAACCCCAAAACATCTCTTGATTTTGGTCATTGTGGTTACGGTTTAAAAAGGAATTCTGAAACATACAGAACCACAGCTACAATTTTCACTGCAGAGAAGCGGTCAAGCTCCATGATACAGAGGGATTCCATGACCTTAAGTGTTTATACAGCCATGCAACAGGTAACCAGCCACTATGGCTCCCAATAAACTTGATCCTTCATTAAAAATCTGTCTAAAGATTAGATCTATGATATTTGCCAAAGATTTTGATCAAGCTCCCATCATAACCAGGTCAGTTAACCACCCTCCGGAAATGGATGTGTGGGCTTCCCATGAGGAGCCATTTAGCTCTGAAGGTCTTCCAAGCACATGCTGGGAATCCAGTGTTCAAGAAGCCTCAGAGACGACACTGAAGCGATCAACCAATATCGTATAAAACAACTTTTTGAAATATTAAAATTAAAGTCAGCAAACTCAGTTTGTCATCACCTGCTGTTGTTGGTCAAATATGTACTCAGAATACAGTTTACATAGCTGTCCTACCATGTAACAGAGTAATTAAGTGATATTTGGCTTGTTTCCTGCAAACCAAACCAAGACAACTTACAGTGAATGGGAAAAGGCCACACGTAAATGCACGTTTATGATACTATGAAACTGATTCACAGCAACTGATAATTCAAGTACCTCTATCTCACTAAGGTCTGGTGACAGAAGTCGCTCTGCAATCACAGCAGCAGTTCTGTACAGTTCCCAGTTGCTGAGGTTGCCCCACATATATGCAATATACACACAAAAGGGGCACCAGTAGAAGAGTGTGCTTTGGTCTTTACCCCTTGATGCCAACTCCAAGTCTCCATAAATACAACAACTGTAACTTAAAAAGTTTTTTAACTGAAGACTTCATATCTTAAATAAAAAGCAAATCAATTCTCAACAAGTAAAAAAAAAAAATCTACGGCGCCCGTTGACCACAAATATTGCAACAGCACTTGAAAACACTTTTTGACTAAGATGACTCGTTACTTGAAATATAGATAGATCATCTATATAGTTTGTATACTCAAATGTTAAATAACTTCTTTAAATATAGTTACATGTCTCATAAGTACTAAAAACATATTGTGCAACATTTTATCTCATTTGAAACATGGTCTGGCGATTCTTCAATAATGAATCTATGTACATATCACTCTTTTTCCCCCATTGATGGCTCTCATGTACTCCACCTTTGGATTCTAAACTAATAAAATTATAAAATTTAACACTGTCTGTGTTTTAGCTCATGTCTATTTGGTAACTATTATTTTCAATTTATGATCCACATCAAAACAATTTGTAATTAGTTAAAACAATATAAGGACTTTGATTTAAATAGAATCCTCAAAAATAGTCCCAAAAATATATTGCATATTCTACCTTTAGAAATAGACTTAATAAAATATCTCATGTTTCCAGGACAAATTGAAAAACAGAGAAACACTTTTGTTTACAAATATGGGATCAAAAACTTGTCATTTAAACCACAATATTATTAATAGAATCTTTTTTAGAGAAGACCTGCTGATCAAGGTATAATTGCAGCAACATCTATGCCAATGATGCAATGGAATGAAACGAGTTCTGGGTTTTCTGCATACATTAAAAAGCATACACTTATATATACTATATATAGCACTGTTGGATAGCCATCTAAACTACCTTTACGAGGAAATTCTAGTACCACTGTACATCATTTCAACATTTGAATAATCAATATATAAGCATGGATATGGTTTACAGTTAGTGGTTTAGGAAAACAGAAAATCTATTCTAGAGCATTCCTGATCGTATTTAGATTTCAGGCATGAAAATGATTTCAAATAGCTGGGAGCTTTGCTATGAATGCTGTATACACACATACAGAAGGTGCAACATTTACTAAAGGAGAGCTGATTATTATTCTTTCATTCAGTGCTTGGAGGATTGTTAGAAAAACTCGTTAGGCTTTTATCTCAGAGCACAGACTCTGATTCAATCAACACAATTCATTATATATATATATATATATATATATATATATATATATATATATATATTGCTGCTGTCGGAAGAAAACCTCATATCTCCAAAATGGTAACTTTACAGGAGAAGGAAAAATCATACTTTACTTTCAATGTAAGTGAATAGAACCAGAATTTTTCCCATGTAATTTTGGGTAATTTCTTTAACAATGTAAAGAGTAACAGATACTTTCAAATTATGTCAAAAACTAAAAAATGCCAAAAATGGAGATACAAGGTTTTCTTCCAACAGCAACAATATATATATATATATATATATATATATATATATATATATATATATATATATATATATATATATTAGAACACAAAAATCAATATGCATTTACTTTAGCTGATAAAGGAGGCTGTTTGAAGGGTGTCAATTTGGCTGCCTGTTAGCTCAAGCCAAATAGTATTAAAATAACCAGCAAATCAAGAACATAAGAGAGCCATAGAGGATTTAAATGCATAGATGTGAAAAATTAGCTTATCATGTATTGCAGATCCTCCATATGACTAGGAGTATTCTAAGGACTATTTGTCCTTTGTATGAATTCTTTAGATAAAGGTATTTATCAGTCATTAACACTCTTAGTCTGGCATGTGATGCCAAAACATGGGGCTGGACAGTTAAATGACTTTATCTCTTTTAGAATCTCACTACGAACTGACAGTTGCGGAAAGACTTCAGCATTAGGAGGTAAATGTACTTAAAAGGGCATTCTGGCCTAAAACCAGCCATGAATACGCTACTGTCATGTAGCCAACTAACAACAACAACAAAAAAAGCGCTTGTAGTTTTTCAAAAATTCCTCCCACCTTCAACATACATCCCTGGAAGGGATTCCCTAGTCCTTCAACTGAAAAATCTCACTCAAGACTATCATGGCACCTCTGTAGGAGGCAGGTAGGCATATTTACAACAGATGTAGCATTTAACAAAGAGCAGTAGCCACTGAGCATCACAGAAATGTTGCACATTTAGAGACAGTTCAGCCATACATTTTCCATGCTTTGCGTTGACACCTTCAGAATCTAAATCTATTTGCACAACAAACCTTCTGCATGGTCAACTTATTTTGAGATTTGTTATTCGCATACTTTTAGTTTGCTCTACATAATATGAGTGGTTTAAGACATTATTCTTGCATGTTTCCTTCCTGATTAAATCTGCTGTAAAGTGTTGATAGAATCAGAGCCATAGGCTAATATGTAAAGTAAGAAGAGCAGCAGAGCAAGATAGATTAATAAAGGAGAAACAATCAAACAAAGGCATGGATTAGTGCAATTTCACTAGGGTTTCTAGAAGCGAGGGAAAATGGGCACAGGCAGGATTTTGTCAAATAAATATTTAAAATATATTTGTTATATGTCTTGAGTGCGTCAATTCAATATATTATAAAACTTCCCCTTAAAAAAAAAAACAACAAATGTAAATCACTTTTTCCAATCTATGGCATTAGAGAGCACAGGCAGACACTGTGGAAACTGGGGCTTTTGACTAGTGAGAATGGTGATTAACACTGTGCTGACCTTTGGTTTATTTTATTACAGAAGTGGCGTTCTTAGAGGACTGGGTCGAACTAGCTGCCTACAGAGCTACCTGCAAGTAATAAGGCAAGACACGGAGAAGAATGAACAGGGTGGACAACTCCACTGACTGATATTTCATGGTGGCTCTACTTCCTTCACTACTATATTAAATGGTAGAACAGTAGAACTCCACTCTTTTACAGGAAAAAATGAGGAACAGAAGATCCTCCACAAGAAAGAACATGACTTGTCCACTTCCTCTTGTTGTTCCCAACAAAAAATATCCAAATCTAGTCTCCACCAAATTGAAGGTTTACATTTTCTAACTGAGATGTGCCTAGATTTGTCCTGCTTTAAGTCAGACTTTCAATAAAACTTTTGATTATGCTCAGAATCTTCATCTCCCTTTGCCAGTGTCACAGTCCAGTGTACAAGACAAATCACTGAAGAGATATACAAAAAAAAAACCCATCACCTTCTATGCAAAAGAAAAACAAAATGAAATTAAGATGCAAAGCTGTTATTCTCGCATTTCTATGGCGCTCACCTTAGATACTGCCACTTTTTCATGATTATAGGGGATGTTCCTTTAGTGGTTGACTACCCTCCTGACCTCAGTTATCTTTTAAAGCAAATTAAAACCTCTCTTCCCAAAATAAATTATAATGATCAGAACAAAACAGGCCAGTAGGTTTCACAGAGATCCTCTTAGTATGGAGGCTTTCCATCATGTGTGAGGCGCAAGCTTGCACCTTTACTGCGGGTTCTTCAGTATGCGGCCGTAACGGAAGTCGTAGACATGGCGACACAGGTAAACCAGCTCAGGGTCGACATCATCGGGCACAAGTCGGTGAGAGGGGATGGCACTGTCGGAGGGGCGTGGCACCACTGGGGTGCTGTCAGGTACACCCTCTGATCGGCGCTTTACCAAGGCACAAAATCTAAAACACAGAAAATAAACTGCTAAATACCCAAATAAAGTTATCTCTGGAAGTCTAGTATATATTAATGTTTGACATGGTCAACACTGCAATACACAATGTCTGAATGAAAGAATGAATTCAAAATACCTATAAACTTTTAAATGTTATCTTGTGGTGATGACCCTCCTTTGTTGTTCTACAGAAGAGACCACCCCTAGACCACTGCCATGTAACGTAGGATGGAAGAAACCTATACTCTGCTAGCATGTGTGCTGAGATATTCAATGCAAATAAAACTCTTGTTTGGTTTATTTTAACTTCAGCTTCTCATCAATTATGACAAAATTGTCTTTTGTCATAAATGTTAAACTATGTACAAATTGAAATAATGTCACTGGTTAATTTTAAACGTTTAAACATAGCCAGCAGTTAGGCTATCATAAGTAGGTTAAAAGTCAAAAAAACGTTTGCCCTCATTCAAACAGCTTGTAGACATTTACTTTATCTTATCATTAACAAGTGACAACACATACTGTTCTGATCTGATGGTCGCTGAAAACATTATCAATTGCAATGAAACACAGAAATGTTGACTGACAAATTCTCTTAAGTTTGCTGTTCCAGTCACAGCACACTGGTTAAAAACTGCCTTTAAAGTGCTTAAGAAGACCTTTTTAGGGCAAAACCTGAGTACTCAAAACCTTAGATACTTTTTTCTAAAGACTGATTATACCAGTGTCCATCAAACTGAATCATTTAACAGTGAACAGCACCTCTAGAACTGATTCACAATCCTGGAGCAGATACTTGAAAGTTGGTTTAGTGAGATATAGGCAGTAAGTTTACCTGATTCAGAATAATCTTACCTACAGTACTGTGCTAACGGCAAAACATAGCATCTGTCTTCAATACAGGCCACGCTGTTTTCATCTTGATGCCGAGAGGCAAATATTTCATTCTGAAAATGTACAAAAAAAACCAACAATGCTTAATTGTAGAGACAAAAGACAAACTGTGGTCAGGATATAAATACACTCTTTCAGAACGTTTTAAATTTTTTGTGCATTTAGCTCAACCTTTAGCTTAACATTTGACTTAACATTACTGCAAATTGGTGGCTGACTGCTAGCTGAGAAAGACAAGTTAGGGGTACAAGCAAATTTTATTCCAAACACAACATTTACAAGCACCTGACTATCATTCAATTTCTTCATGAACTGTGGAAGGAAAGGTTGAGAATAAGGTGGCTATCATAAAATCAGAAAAACGTCTTCCTCTCAATGCATTTACTATGGCTGCCAAATAGTACAGGAACTTATATGTGGGGAGCGGTTTACAAGAGCACGGAGACTGAAGGAGTGGTCCAGGAAAAAAAATCTAATTCACAAAATTACCTCCCCTAGATCAGCCAAGACATGTTTGGCATCCAAATTTCACTTAGCACTGGAGCTACGAGTCTAACGATGTTAAACGATGGGAATCAATAGTCACCCAAATCTTTTCTGTAAATACATCTCCAAACATTTTCTCAACCACATCCAGGTCTTCACTAGGGTAATGCAGATTTCAAGGGCACAGCAAGACTTACTATGAACTATAAAAATGAACAAAACTTCACCATGCAGCTAAACGCAGTGGGGACCCATCTTAGACAACACCTGTTAATGACCTTAATGAAGACCTATACATGGTTTGAGTGGATTGAGAGTTGTAAATCAAATCCTATAGCCTCCTAGATTCTTTTTAGAAACATAAGTCTTGTAGCTCCAACACTAAAACAAAGAAGCAAAATTTGAACACGAAACATGTCTTGTCTGATCGACCTCATGTGTGGAGAGAGGAAAATTGAAGATCAGGAATGGGATGCACTTATTTGTGAAGTATTTGAGAGCTGCTCATCAAGGCTGTTTGGTATGAGGGAATGTCTCACCTCACAGTGCATGCTGGGATCCCTGCCTCCCTGTGTGTGTTCAGGTCGATAGTACCAGAACAGACTCATCATCAGCTCTCCTGAGAGAGGAAAATGAAAAGGTCAGACGCAGCCACTGAAAATGCTTTATGAGATATTATTTATGAGATTAACATAAATGCAGGACAAAGTGAGGAATAAGTTCCTAACATATTAATGCTTTGTGTGAATAAAAAGACAACCTTCTGAAATAAAAACTGTGATACAAATGCATGTGAACATAACACTGAAGTTAGCAACAAATACCAAGACAATGATGTCAGCTGTCCAATATGCTAATTTGCATCTGGCTCTCACAAGTAGTATGACCATGTACGCGACTCAGCACTCTTTCATCATGTGCCAAAATTCTATGCATGCATAACACAGCTTAACCAGTAGCTTACTGACATAATGAAACTTTTAGTGACCAAAACTGAAATTTAAGTGGGCATGCGAACAAATAACGACAGCAAAGAAGGAATACATGATCATTAAGTGGCTTACACAAAATACCAACATACACTAGGCCACATATTAAAAATCTGGCATACTGTGTTTAAGAGTAGCAAACATCAAGCAGGGAAATCTCCAGCTAGTCTCAAAAACAAGACAACACCATCAGCAGAAGCACTGACTAACCACAGATACAGCAACTCAACAACAGCTGAAAACAATGGCACCATATAACCACAGAGGGAACCAGACAAAGGCAGCAATTATATAGCAGCGATGTATCTGGTAAAATGCCCTACTGTGCTCCTAATCAGATAACAAAAGAAACACAGAATTACTGTAGTTCTTTAATTTATGGACTCTAATTGGGTCAATAAATGTAATACTAATACATATACAAAACTGATCAACAATCTTTTACTAACATTTTCAAGTTGTACTTGGACACTTTTAAAACAGCTTTCCTTTGGGGCACACAGGGAATATTTAGCAGAGTCTCATTTTAATTTAACTAGGAGTACATTGGGCTGCGCAATACGACACTATTGTAATCCTGACAAATTAAGTCATATGTGATAATATGTCACAGCAGGTTTTTCTGAGCATATTGTGAATATCACTTCACACTTCACACTTCACAACACACTTCACAACTGCATGTTTGACTACAAAGTGAGCATAATTGGTCCTGTTTAACTCCATACAATGCAGCACAATATGTGAAATGTTGAATACAAATCAATGTATTTGTAGCATTATTCTGTTTCTCTCCAACTTAAAATAAATGGCAGAAAAAATATACACTGCTCAAAAAATAAAGGGAACACTCAAATAACACATCCTAGACCTGAATGAATGAAATATTCTCATTGAATACTTTGTTCTGTACAAAGTTGAATGTGCTGACAACAAAATCACACAAAAATCCTCAATGGAAATCAAATTTATTAACCAATGGAGGCCTGGATTTGGAGTCACACACAAAATTAAAGTGGAAAAACACACTACAGGCTGATCCCACTTTGATGTAATGTCCTTAAAACAAGTCCAAATGAGGCTCAGTATTGTGTGTGGCCTCCACATGCCTGTATGAACTCCCTACAACGCCTGGGCATGCTCCTGATGAGGTGGCGCATGGTCTCCAGAGGGATCTCCTCCCAGACCTGGACTAAAGCATCCGCCAACTCCTGGACAGTCTGTGGTGCAACGTGGCGTTGGTGGATGGAACGAGACATGATGTCCCAGATGTGCTCAATTGGATTCAGGTCTGGGGAACGGGCGGGTCAGTCCATAGTTTCAATGCCTTCATCTTGCAGGAAATGCTGACACACTCCAGCCACATGAGGTCTAGCACTGTCCTGCATTAGGAGGAACCCAGGGAAAACCGCACCAGCATATGGTCTCACAACGGGTCTGAGGATCTCATCTCGGTACCTAATGGCAGTCAGGCTACCTCTGGCGAGCACATGGAGGGCTGTGTGGCCCTCCAAAGAAATGCCACCCCACACCATTACTGACCCACTGCCAAACCGGTCATGCTGAAGGATGTTGCAGGCAGCAGATCGCTCTCCACGGCATCTCCAGACTCTGTCACGTCTGTCACATGTGCTCAGTGTGAACCTGCTTTCATCTGTGAAGAGCACCGGGTGCCAGTGGCGAATAAGCCAATCCTGGTGTTCTCTGGCAAATGCCAAGCGTCCTGCACGGTGTTGGGCTGTGAGCACAACCCCCATCTGTGGACGTCGGGCCCTCATACCATCCTCATGGAGTTGGTTTCTAACCATTTGTGCAGACACATGCACATTTGTGGCCTGCTGGAGGTCATTTTGCAGGGCTCTGGCAGTGCTCCTCCTGTTCCTCCTTGCACAAAGGTGGAGGTAGCGGTCCTGCTGCTGGGTCGTTGCCCTCCTACGGCCTCCTCCGCGTCTCCTGGTGTACTGGCCTGTCTCCTGGTAGTGCCTCCAGCCTCTGGACACTACGCTGACAGACACAGCAAACCTTCTTGCCACAGCTCGCATTGATGTGCCATCCTGGATGAGCTGCACTACCTGAGCCACTTGTGTGGGTTGTAGAGTCCGTCTCATGCTACCATGAGTGTGAAAGCACCACCAACATTCAAAAGTGACCAAAACAGCAGCCAGAAAGCAGAAAGGTACTGAGAAGTGGTCTGTGGTCCCCACCTGCAGAACCACTCCTTTATTGAGTGTGTCTTGCTAATTGCCAATCATTTCCACCGGTTGTCTATTCCATTTGCACAACAGCTGGGAAATTGATTGTCAGTCAGTGTTGCTTCCTAAGTGTACAGTTTGATTTCACAGAAGTTTGATTTACTTGGAGTTATATTGTGTTGTTTAAGTGTTCCCTTTATTTTTTTTTAGCAGTGTATATTGTGACATATTGTGTATGACATGACACGTCTGAAAACTATTTTTTCTGTTAAAAAACTTGAAACTAACTTTTTTCAAACCTGTACCCTCAACTAGGGAAGGCAAAAATACCACATCACAATACCTCAGAATATTTTCATGATACATGAATAGTTTTGTGAGATTTGATATAGGGTATAGGAAAAAAGTATTAATTATGAAAAGAATATATTAAATACATTAAAATATGCTTAAACAATATATAAAAAATATAAAAACTATGAATACAATGCACTGCACAAAACCCGCAGTTAGTCAGTGTTGTTTAACTACGGATGATTTCCACCATATGCTGAGAAAAGCATATAGTGGTGTAATTTATCATGATAGTGATAAGTTAAACCTCTAAGCTGAAAAAAAGTTGCATAACAGTTTGCTTGACTCATATTTGTACATTGACTAAATGTTACATCAACATAATTACTATGTGTAAGTACATAATTAACTTAATTGAGGTTGATGTGGAACCAATGTACACATCTGAATCATGTAAATTTATCTGTTATTTATTGCATTTTGAACATATTTACAACTTTTACCTGTCTTGGGGTCATCCCACAAAGCTGATATCTTGGCCACATATGGTAAGGATTTCTTTCTTGGTCCAGAGCGCAGCAGCACAGTGTCTCTGACCCGAATCACTTCTCCATCTCTCTCTACTCCTTCATAACACTGACGTAGGGCAGTCTCATCTTCTCCCTGCAAAAAAACACACTGACATAGAAAAAGCTCTTGTACAACACACCATGCTAACCAGTAGAAAAAAGAAGCTCACCGCAATAAAGACTTCTCTCTCTGTAGGTTCTCCAAAAGGGCGCCAGCCGTTTGTTGCTCGGTGGCGATTCACCTTTTTCTGCTGTTTGGCACTTACTGGGGTGGGCACTGGCTGTTTCGGAGACAGTTTTGAGTGCCCTCTAGCAATGGAGCCATTGGATGGTTTAGTGCTTTGAGGGCATTCTTTAGGCCCTTGAAGCCTGACCTCTCTCTGTCTGTTCTCTGAGAGGGTGGACAGAAGACGTGGTAGAACTGTGGAGGATGGGCTTACTCTGGGCAACGAGCAGCCAGACAGGGGCAACGCCGGTGGCACAAGCAGTGAGGATTTGTGATCCCCTTGAGGTGAAGAGTAGCCTTCTGAAGAAACAATAAACACAGCATTTAGTGTGACTAGCAGACTCTTAAACAAGCAGTGCTTTTGTTATTATATTTTATTGTATTGCACTGTGTATTGTAGTTTACTGTATTGTATTGTACGGCACAGAGTTCTGCATTCAGCTCTGTTCCTTTTTTCTGGGTATCTACAGTGACTTTTGTTTCTAGCAGTATCTGAGCTCAGGACTGTCTTTTTCTACCTATTGATAACTAGCAAAGATACTTTCTCTAGACAGACAAAGCACTTCTGGATAAGCACTTCTCTGGATAAGAGCATCTGCTAAATGCTGTAAATGTAAAATGTACAATGTTTAACGCTGCGCTACGTAACATTTGGGGATTTGTAGAATTTTCTGGTGCAAAAATGTAATTGCACACAATGTGCAGAAGAACATTTTGTACCTTTCTGAACACTTTCCCTGAGCAGACAAATCTGATGATTGTGAGTTCTTTAAAAAGGTATCCAAAGAGAAATCAAAACTTGATGAATGACATGTCTTCTAAGAAGAGTTAATTATCTACTATTGTCATCATATCTTCATCAATGTAATGATGATTTTGCATTTGACAACTAAACATCAAGCCTGGCTTTCTTGCTTTCAAATGACACTAACATGCAAAGACGTGTGATGTGGTCCAAAAACCGACCCTGACGGACAAGCGGCTTAGAAAATGGATGGATGGATGGATGTAAACTTTGTTTGTATTATATGTAAGTATATCATCATTTTACACAATGACTCAACTACAACAAATCAGTAAAATAGTACTACACAAATGTCAGAGACTACTTTTCATTTATTTAATTTCCAATTAAAACAGCCATTAGGTATAAGTCATTATTTTTTCTGTGTCAAGAATAAAAACAGAAAACACATATTCACAGAAAAATGAAAGCCTCCGAAAGTGTGTACAATGTTAAATCTTTCCATATTTAATTTGACGATGGGACCCCTAAAAAGTCCACCAAAACTGTGACCCTCAAATATACAGTAAAGCTTTCATCTTCAAAAGACAGGAGAAAATCAAGCCCCACTCCACAGGTGTTTCCATCCATCCTTCCACTGTGAGAAGACAACACAATGCTATGAGTCTGAAAGGATGTGTTGCTGTCAAGAAGCCAATATTGTGAAAAGGTCAAAGAACAACCTGCACTACAACACGAAAACTGGACACCTGAGATGTGGAGTATGGTTTTAAGGACTAACGAGTCTAAATTTGTAAGTGCAATTACTTAGATTTTAAGAAGCAGAAAGTGGAACTAACTTCTAAGACTGAACTTTGGAGGTGTGGAAAAATATCCCTGTAGATTTCTTTGAAAGGGTGAAATCAAGTAACCCAAGATGAATGGAAGACTATATAAAGGCAAAGAGTGGACAATACTAGAAAAATCATATGAGGTTGATGAGGCTTCAGTGCAATTCTTCCTTAAGTATGTTTTCTGCTTTTTCCCTGATGCATAAAAATGAATACTTATTGACCATTTAACTTGAAATTAAGTGGTTAACCAAGTAAAAATATGTATGAGGTATGAAGGAGATCTGAGTTTTTTAGCTGTGTTATCATCTCTTACCTGTTTTGATTTGATGGCTGCAGTTGGAGCAGCCTGTGGCATAAGTGCACGCCCTGCTGGTGACTGGCTGCATAGCACTGAAGGCGTAGCTGCCGACCCTGCAGCCCTCGCTGTAGCAGGGTGACCCCACCGAATTGCAGAAGGTAGGGTGTGGGATTCCTGAGGAATGGGACACGGAAGAGGACAGCAGCTTGGACCCGTGGACCCTGCGGGCACACAGGGAGTTGTGTGCACAAGGCAGAGGCTGCGTACTTAGGCTAGAAGAAGGTGGCCCGGGGTGAGCAATGTGAACGTAGTAACCAGAGTAGCAGGGGTCTGCACACAGGCATGGGTGGGCACTGAGGGTGAGGGCTGGGTGTGCCAGTGATGACGGAGGAACCAAGCATTCACGTTTCACAGAGGTCACAGGGTGCTCATCTGTCTCGCTATAGGCCTTCTGCCCCAGGAACAGCGCCAACCTGTGGCAGTATTCCACTGAGCCCTCTGGAGGACAGCAGAAGTAAGAAGGACTAAGATCGGTCTCCACCTGCTCTTCTTTCACCACCTTCAGGGGATAACCCATCATACTGCGAGACTGGTACCCTGGTTTGGTTAGACGGTGATGGTTAGTTGCCCCTTCCCACTTCAGTTTGGACTCCAAAGTTCCCCGGCTTTTGCACACCGCACAGCCACGTTGTGACAAAGCCTGCTGAAAGCCTTGCTTCTTAGGCTGTCGCACCCTGCTTTTAGACCGTATAGTCTGCTTCCCTGTCACGCAAGCGTCTTTACTGTCTGTCTTCACTCGCTGCTTATTTCCTGTAGAGGAGCTTGTGAGCTTCAGCAGGGCGGCAGCATTTAGTCCAGCAAGACGTCTAGGAGTGGGAGCATACAGACTCAGTTCATTGTCATCTTTCTCCTCTGACTTGCTTTTCTTGGCCTTCTTGCGGCTTTGGCACGATTCAGTCTTACGAGCTTGTGCAGACCTTTTTGAAAGGGAGTAAATCTTTGTATCATCTGCTGCAATTGCAACAGGTGGGGCTTCTTGCTGCTGTTTCTTAGCGAGCTTGCTGCCTTGTGGTGCATCTGTTTTTTCCAGCAACAGGCTGTTGACTGCTTCAGCATTGAGAGAGGCGAGCCGACGCTTACGAGGCTCCTGAGCTGGGGTTTTATTGAAAGTTGGTTCTGATTTAATTTTAGATGGTGTACACGATTCCTTGGCTTTTTCTAGCTTTTTGTTATGTTTTTTGCTCTTCTTTTGCAAAATTTCTCTTTGAATCATGTCTGGATCCTCATCACTTAAGTCATTTCCCGGTTCCAAAGCATCCTCCTGAAGGCGGGTGAGTAGGACATGGCAGCTCAAGGCCTCACTCTCTGGTGTGCCACCCCTCCGTCGTAGTGGGTAGAGCTTCCTGTTCCGCTCTTCCCTCAACTTCTTGGATACTTTTGCCTTGCCTTTCTTAGCCACATCCGTCTTAGTCCTGTCCTTGTTCAGAAACTTCTCTAGCCTGGTTCTGCTCTTAAACCCATCATGGATCCATCTCTCCATGCGCTTCTGTCCTTTTTGCTTGTGTCTTTTGGCCCCAGTTTTAAGAGCCTTGCCATCTTTCAAACAACGCTCAGGCCAAGCTCTTCCCATGGTCTTACCATGGGACCATCCATCTAAATAGTCATGGCCCTCGCCACGGCACTGGCTGAGGGAACCCTTTTTCCGAGCTTGGGTCATCACATGCTTTCCGAGAAAATCTAAAAAGGGACAAAGACATTACATGCATTTGAGAAATGTCGTTTAAAAGTTTAAAAAAATCTCACAAGCTATTCAGGCTTACTGCTGACATGGTACAGAGAACACATGGAACTTTGCTGAGTTCTGTCATGGTGTCTTTCTCTTCACATATAAGAGACTATTTTTTTAGTGATACACACTTGATCACTATACTGGATTGGCTCTTATGACTAATTACTTCTTACTATTACCTTGGCCCTGTCACAATTATACACAGTATAATTATACGTATTAATACACAGTTGCTGGATTACAATTATTTTAATTTATTTATTTATTTTATCTGACCACAATTATTTTCCACTCATTTTACACAACCATCATTCTGCAGCAAGCATAATGCGAGCTGTTTTCATTAGCTGGTTTAGTCAAATAAATGTAAATGAAAGAAATCACTACTTTCTTAAACATACGTAACTTTTCATTACTAACTTAAAGTTCTACCTTATAGCTGTGTGCTGGAACAAGCTCAGGGAATATTTGTCAATTTGATAGCTAGTATAGCTAATGCTAATTTTAGCATTGTATGCTTGTAGAGCAGGTGCTTTTCGCTCATATTTTCAGTTTCACTGAAAAAATGTCAGCCATATAATTGTAGATGCTTCATCTCTTGTTAGGTGCAAAGTAACTAGCTAGCAAAGCAAGAGATCTGCAATCTGATTTAGCTGCACTTGTACATTATTAGTTGCATAAAATAACCAAAACGCAGTGAAATCACTTTAAACCCAATTATTTATACAACAATTATCATCAGCTAAAATTTCATGATCATCACAGGCCTACCTCCACTGACACCTGAGGCCCTATTTACTAAGGAGTGTGCAAAACATGCAGCACATGCTAAAATTCAGAGTGCTCTAATTTACACCTGACTTATTATGAGCTGCCATCACCTGCAAACTGGCTCATTTGAATTGCAGAGACAACAAAGATCCAAACAAAGATCCACTCAGACTGCATTTTGACCAGCTATAGACAGAGAAAAACGGACAGTAAGGAGAAATTCTTTCTAGAAGACCTTGCAGTTCTGACGAGGGAATGAGTCTCTCTTTCTAAAAGAGGGGCAGTTTGGCAAATCACTATGAAGAAAATCAATACAATTAAAGAGCCCATATCCTACAATTGTCTTGTATTCTATTTTTATCCAGAGGTCCACTAATAATGTTTTGTATAGTTTTATGTATCAAAAAAATGTATGTATCACAATCATTTTCCAACTTCTCTTTATCTCTGAGAACTACACTGGCTGTTTTGTTATTGTGCCTTTAAGACTGATATATATGTAAATGATCATCGTTATGATTAGCTTCCTTGTATTGTGCCTCAATTGAAAAGCAGTCCGGGCTAAAACGCTCCTTATAAATTCAACATGAGTAGGTGGGGCTACACTGCTGTAGACTAAATAGGCAGATATATGCAAATGTGTTTGTTTGTTACATCACTAAAATTATGATTTTGCAGCTCAGTTTAGTGTATTTACTGTAGAGACTAGGGAAAGTACAGTATTATTTGAAACTTTAACAATACTTGTACATTCTTATATTTATACACTTTCATTTTTAAATTTTAAAAGCTTTAATTTTAAATTAAGATTTTCCATGAAATGAACCCTTTAAATATTCATCATCTAATATACATGGGAATGTTTTTATCTTTAATTTATTCATATATTTATATATTCCAAAACTAAAGAAAAACTAAACAAATTTTTTTTTTCCATGTTCATAGTTTTATGTAAACATGCGCAGTCAAAAGTGAAAGTAAAAGAAACAATGCAAGAAAACTGACAAGGACACAAGCAAGAAAATAATTATAGAATTAAAGTGCATATAATTATACACTTTTTTTAGAAGTGAAGAGATAAAAAGAGAAGCTTTTTCATAACAAATCTGTCTTCTCCCGTTCCTATGCAGTGGCTCTTTTTAAGTAACTGCGCCTACTTCTTCTGGGTTGCTCACTGCAGTCTCCTCCTTTATTTTTACACCTAAACAACGCCACGCCCTAAAATGCATATTCATTAAGGCCAGCATGCTAACACCTGCAGCTCTGTGGTGACATCATGTGCACAGGCAAAAAGGCTTCTGAGCAGATATTGCTATACCAGCTGTGAGTGCTTTTTTGAGCACTAGTACAGACTCTACAAACTCTACAAAAGTCCTTAGTGTTTTGCCCAAAATAACTTGATAATATGTGCTTGAAATACAATTGTCTGCAACAGTTTGAGCACCCCTGCTCAAAATGCAGGTTCGGTTGATTTTGTAACTGAAAATAAGTTAACACATCCTCAACAGAGAACAGCCTTCTAATCCACAAATAATCCACAATTACTGTTTACTTGCTTTAACAAATACAAAAAAAAACAAACAAATGTGGCCTGTGGAATTTATATTCAATATGTTAAACTCAGTAAATAGACAAACTTTGCACTAATATTTAGGTTTGTTCAAAAAAAATGTCAATTGACCAGAGGTGTTCAAACTTTAGCATACACCTGTATTAAATGTCACTGACTAACATTCCATGCCTGTAAAACCACTGTACTAATGATCAATGGCATCATGATCAGGCTTCCATACAGTGATAGTGAACCTACTACTCCTGCCCTCCAGTCACATTTTCCTGTATATTCTATCAGTCTAATTTTAACAGATCTACCATTTTCCCTTCTGACTGACTCTTTGCATACTAACTCATCATGAAACATTCAATTGCTTGAGTAATTACAAGAGTAAATAACTTAAAAAAGAAAAGTTTAATCTCTTTCAGATTCAGAACACAGCGCAAAAAGTGATATTTAGAAGAGTACACAGTGCAATCTATTACAACTGAAATACTTAAATCTTTAAAATAAAAAGAAACTCTCTATTGGTTGTCTTTGACACAGGAACAAAGATGACATGTCTTTGTCAAACTCTCAGAATATGGAAGTTATAGAATGTTCATTTATAGTTTGTATGGCTGGCACTATTTCACTGCCACTGTGTCACTAATAAACAGTCATATAGATCAAGCATTTGGGTTTATGTTCGTTATGGTTTAACCCCTAAACAGCCCCAAAGTTTTATTAAACACTCCTATAACCCGAGAATAGCTCATCAAGTTTGCACTAAAATCCCTGTAGTTACTGAATAATAAGCCTTATTATGTAAGAAGCCTGTGGTTTTAAGGGGTTAACAGTCACGTCAGTTCAGTATATGAGACTGAACTCAACAAACGAGTCTTTCAAAAAACACTGGCCTCTCAGACTCTTCCACAACGCACTTTATCTGAGCCACAGTGCTCAAGGTCCTGTGATGAAATCTTATGAACTTACTTGAAAATATACAACATTTAAGGCTCTAAGTTAAGTACAACAAAGATGGCAAAAGCCACCAGTTACAGCCTATTTAAAAGGGGAATTCCACAGATTTCCAAATGGAAAATATTGCTTACTTTATTGTTATGATGTAAACAGGGTCATTCATAGAGGTCTGAACTGACACGCTCGCCTCAAGACAAACTTATCAAGTCCGAAAAAATTCACAGCAGTGGTGACAGGAACCGGAACATCGGAAGCGTTTGTGTATTCATCACATTTAGCACATTTAAAACACATGCATGGCGGAGAAGGGCACTGCAAGGAAAAAGTCCCCAAGGAAAACAGATTTTCACCTGTTTTACCACCATCGATGACATATAGAACTCAAAAGACACGTGAAGGCACAGTGGTCATTTTGAACAGCAAACTGAATGTTTTATCTGAGTTGTAGACACTGCAACCCCTGTGTCCAATGACCACCACTGTGAAGAAATCAGAGTTGCCAAGTTTCTCTAGAAAGGCGCACACTGGCATCAAACTACAACACCTTGTGGCTCACTGTCACTACTTCTTAATAAAACTCTTTCATCCCTTTAGGAGATTAGGAATGCACTAATTACACATTTATTCACTCATTATAAGCTGCACATTACATGATAACTAATCATGGAACCTTATGCTGGTATTTGATGAGTCTTTCCTCTCCTGTTTGCTGATAGCTGTTAGCTGCTATATGGCGCCGTGTCTCCAGGCGCTGTGCCTCAGCTTCCAGTCCCGCTGCACCTGACCCGAGCAGCGTCCACGGGTGCTCCGCTCGCCGCTACCGAGCTGGTCGCATCCTACAAAGACTCCGACGTGAAAACGGGACCCTCAGGAAGTTTAGAGGCGAGCAACAAAGCGGAGCGGGGGGCACGCAGCGCGTGACGAGGGCTGGCTATCATACGTAGTTTCTACGGGACCAAGACGAGCATCGAGTGCCTGTACGCTTTAGCGATAAAACTAAGTTTTCCTGACTGGGAGGCGGGGGAGGCTGCGTTTCAGCCGCGCTGCTGCGCTGTGCTGTGCCTCGACACCTCGGGCTGACACAGTTGGCTTGACGTCAGCCTACATCAGAGAAATAACAGCCTGCGATGTGGTCGGTGCAGAGAGAGGCTGCTGCAGGAAAAACAGCACTTCGGCCGCGGCCACAGCCCGACACACATACACACCTCAAACCGAGTGGCGTTTCGCCCTCTTGCGCTCTGCAACTACATCCAGCCAGCCCACGATGCAGCTAAATCCGCCCTCACTCACAGCACAGGATTCTGCCAGAAGAGAAAACGAATTCGTCCTGGAGAGGGTCGCGCCTTCGGCTGGCACCAAAACAGCGAGCACTGTTTCAGATCGCCTATTTTAAAAAATACAGCCCAGCCATACTCACAGTGAGAAACATAATCCAGGCGGCCGTCGAAAGAGGTGGATTTATTAGTTAAATGGCAGAGACTCTGCTCGCGCTGGGCTCAGTGTGTGAGGGGGGGGCGCTCTCCTCTTCCTGCTTCGCCGATTTGCTCACAACTTCATCTCCGCCAATCGCGAGGCGCCGGCGCGGAGCTCGACACCGCCGCTGACCAATCAGCACAGGGCCAGTTGTTGTTTCCAAGCGGTGGCTATTTGTAAATAATGAACGCTGGTCTTTATAACTTCACGAAATCTTTCCTAAGAAACACTTGCGAATGTTCTTAACACAAACACTAATAAGTTCTTAAGAATGTTTTAAAAATTTTCGGGAAAATAAGAGAATTGTTAAAGTTTTTTTAATAATATACATTTTTCCTAACTTTCTCCTTAAGAATGAAATTGAAAATGAAACACAATGAAGATTTTCTTTCTTATAACCTTTTCAGATCTGCCCTGAGAGCCCACTGTTTCTGACCTCTCCTGAGAAAACAAAGTGCCTTTGAAAAAGAACCCTAAACAGCCATTTAAGGGTTATAAAGTGTTATTAAGTTGCATCACTTTACAATGTATGACCAGACTAATGTTTAGATTTGACAATATTATTTTTAACCCAAGGAAATCAAGGATGCACAAGGATGTACTGCAATGATATCAGCTTTGGCATATAACTGCTAAAAAAATCAAACAAATGTTTAGATTTGGCCACTTCAACAATGTATATATTGTTCTCCTGAAGAGCAGACAGTAGACGATGATAAAGTGTTTATGTATCTGCATTAGCATATATGTACATGAAAAACATATCAGATATCAACATGGACCCAAAATTGCCACATAGATTCATCTCTTATTGAAACTTACCCCAAAATATAAACCAAACAGCTCTTATGAACAGCTATTTGATCAGTGAGGGTGAGCTTTTGAATATGAGGCAATTCAGATATTAATTTTATTTGAGGTCATTCTTGATGATACACAATCTAGAATATCTTGATATAGTTATTATGAAATCATCAGTTTTTTCCTTTAAAAATTTCTAATTTTTACACCTTTCGACAAATTATTTAAATATAACTATATATGCATGTACATGGGGGGGAATACCATACACAGTTGTATGGAATAGTTTGGGCACCCCAAGTCAAATTATATATTTGGTTAATTTTTCAAGCGAAAGGACGTGAACCTCTGCAGAAAACCATAAAAAATCTGCAAATGTTGATGCACTATTCCTTTATATTCCTTACTCCTTAAAAAAAGGAGAACTTGTGGCTAGTGCAAATATTAGGACACCCTACTAAGTCAGTCTATTCTTGTATTAGGAATTGTCATCCACTCTTTCTTGGAGAACACTTACAGTTCTATGATATTCTTGCGATGTCTTGCATGCACAGTATCTATACACAGATGTTCAAATAGCGTTCAAGTCCGGGGACCGAGAGAGTCATTCCAAAGGCAGCTTTATTTCTTAAAGCAGGTTGGGATCACTATCCTGTTGACTGACTATGACACATTTGCTTCTAGAATTTGCTGGTAGTTTCCTGCCACACAACCCCAAAGCATAACAGATCCAGCTCATCCACCTCCATGCTTAACAGTTGGGAAGGTGTTCTTTTTTATCAAATGCTGATCTGATCAAAATATGTTGTGGTCAAATAGTTACACTTTCACTTCAACAGTCCACAGCACTTGTTTCCAACGTTCCTCTAGCTTATCTAGACATTTTTTTGCATACTTCAGATGTTGACTTTTGTGATGAGGTCAGAGGTAAGATTACCTTCTGTTGACTCTTTCATGTAGATCATATTTGTACAAGCGGAGTAGAGAAGATGGTGCTACACCACACAAAACCATCCAGTAGAAACTGAGTTGATATCTTTTTATAGATCAGAAGCATATCGCTGCAGTCAGAACAAAACCTTGTATCTCAATTGTTGATGTTTTTCAGTTTTTGACAAGTGCCTGTTGCCCTTTAAATTATGCATAGATTTCATGATAAATAGTTTGAAAGAAATTACCCAAAAATTACTTGGAAAAACACCTGGTTCCATTGACTTACATAAAAGTATGTTTTTCCTTCTCCTGTAAAGTTAGCATTTTGGAGATATGGGGTTTTGTTCTGACAATAGTGATATAAAAATCACTCTGATATCTTTTTTGAGATTTCCTCTGCTTTGTAGGCATCAATTAGCTTCGTTTTCAGATCCAGCCAGCTGCTGAAAGGAGTACATGATTGTTAAGTTTCAGCACGAGGTTTGAAGAGTCAGAGAATTTATTACACTCTTGGACAGTCAAAAGCTGACCCTTTCTGCCAAACCAGCACTAACTGGAATTAAAGCTTAACAAGTTAATCAAGTTCTGACACTTTACAACTAAAATTGTTTCTAAATTCATTTACATTACTACATTTTTGTAAATTGATTTACTATAAAGTAACTTAACATTTGCAGTGTGTTATTTTCTAAAAAACTGTTTGCTGTTGAGGTTGCACTCACTTCCTTTCACTTTAAAAATCAACAAAATATGTAATTAAGCCAAACTTTCATACAACTGTAAATGTGGTGGATTAAGGTATTATTATATGAGACATCAGGGCAAAATTAGCTCCGCCGCTTAAGCTAAACAGTTTTGGTACAGTTTCAGTTTAACGCTCATTTTTCTTTCTAAATGAGCAAAAGGACGCACTGTCAGTGCAGATAGGAAGTATAATAATAAAACATGCTTAATGCATTTCAGGGAGAAACTGAATTGCCTGTCCCTGCAATGAACTGGAGACCTGTCCAGTGTGTATCCTGCCTCCCACCCAATGACAACTGGGATAGGCTCCAGCTCCCACCCAACACCCCGCCGTCCAAGCACGCCCCCCACCCCCCACCCCACGACCCAGGTGGATAAGTGGCTTAGATGATGTGTGTGTGAATTGCCTGTTTAGTTATTCAGTCGAATAAAAAATGCCTGATGCCCATGTCTCATGATCATTATTACCTGATGTGCCCTATGCAGTTCTGGACTTTACAGTATTTTCTCTTAACATCCAAGAAGTGTATGCAAAAAAAAAACCTTGCGCAACCACAAACAAGTCAGAGTACATCTACAACAGCATATGCATACTGAAAATACATCACAGTGCAAAATGCATAAATACAACTCGCTAGACATTCACACAAATTACAACAGACGCTCATCTAAACATCTAGGACATTTTCACACTCTTATTTTGGGCTTCTAATAAAGGCAGCTGAGCACTGTCTCACAACACACCACTGTAAACCTCAAAGTTGGCATTCACTAACTGAAGAAAACTTGAAATATATCTAACAGTTACACATACAGAAATATAAAACATGTTCTGCAAGTTACTTTTTATGTTCATGAAACTGGTGTTTGATTTAGTAGAGAAGGTGTAGCCTCCCAGCTCTATTAGGGTTTTTTTGGTTTCTGTATTTTTTTCTTTCTGTTGGTTTCATATAAAGCTTGGGTTACAACATATTCTCTTCATGCTACATGCAGGGTACATACAGGTAACCATGATGGTAATTTGTGATTCAATTTACCAGTTCAGCTGGTACTGATGCAAAAAGGTAGATAATCATTTCATAATCATCTTACTAGATGAGCAAAAGTGTGCAAAACCAATTAAATCCCCCTAAATAAAATACCCCCCCCCCCATGGAGTAGCCCAATAATTACTGTCCTAATTTCCAAGTTCAGAAAGAACTGTCTTCAGTACTTGCAGTAAAGCACATAAGTTATTCCTTTTTATTTGGAGCAAGCTATTTTGTTCAATTATGACATCTGTCTTCAGAAGCAATCCGTTGCCACAGCATATTTGAGCCACTGATGTAATTTAATAGCATTGACTTACTTGATGAGAATAAATGTTTTCAGTTTCACCTCTTTAAATATTTGTGTCCTCTTCTTTAACATTGCAAGGGTTAAGCAATTAAAATACATATGTGAAACTAACCCTTGTGAGTCCTACAAATATCTGCCTTTTGATTTTATGAACTTAAACATATCAAAGAAACAGATTACTCAATTATTCTTCTGAGCTCTGCTAAGAGCCCTGCTTCACAGTGTGCTAATAATGAAATTAATTAGTATGTATCCAATGTGAAAGTGATCCACCCAGCGGTACATGATCAGCCTTCAGCATGGAGCTTCCGCTTTTCCTTACAATGCTCTAAATCACAAACTATAATGACGCTCAGGACTGTTTCTTTGAAAGTCTTTTGTGAGAAAGACGAACCTCTTGCTCAGTCATATGTGTTGGAGCTTCAGCAGGTTTACTATATTTGAACGCTTCTGCACCTCTAAAAAAAGAAGCAGTCTATTCTTCTAGTCTGGTACATGAATGTAGTCACCTCTGTCCTAATCACAACTAGTTCCATTCTATTCCTACAGAAGCTAAGGACTTTTTGAACCACCCTGTTTGGTCACTATCACTTCTGAAGGTTTTTTAAATGTGACCTGCTGAAATCAGTCAGCTCTGGGGATAGTCTGAAACTAGAGCTTCGCAGTCCATCAGTCCATTGCAGACCATTAAAATAATGTCTTTAATACACCGGTGGTTGTTGTTTATGTCTGTCCAGTGAGATGGACCCAACCAAACATCTACAGCTGAGTCTGTAATGTCCACTTTGATCTAGAACCACTGCTGTGCTGGCTGCATAATTATTAATGATAGTGGCTGGAACCACTGAGTTAATCTATTACACTACGATGCAGTTTAAATATATTTACTCAACAAAGTTTTCAGGATTTTAACTTAATTAACATCAAAGTAAATGAATGGTAAAACCAAGCACAACAGCAGCTCATACACCCCCGAATATGTTTGAGTATGTTCACACTTATTTGGTGAACATGTTTTGTGAACTAAGCTCATTATTTTCGTGACATAAAAGCTTTTGGGCCACTTATAATGAGGGTAAACCACTGACCTAAGCCTGCTATTTTTAGTACATCCATTTATCATTAAAACCATATATAACAGGCATTACCAGCAATGACACCATTACATCAATACTACAATGTGAAAAAGATTTCTCACAATAATGACTTCTGGCCAGAAATCTACATCAGCACATTTTCAATTAATAAAAACACTAATTCAATATGAAATAAATTAGAGTTAATTTAATCAGACAGAAAATGCACAAAGTGGGACTTACAAACTCAAACACCTGCATTGAATGCAGAGAAACTTATTGAATGTCACGCAGCCTCCTGAACCCCTTGTGGATACGGACTCGATCTCCCAGAATCCTCTGGGAGATCACATGACAAACCATGTGACTCAGTGCCCCTATCAGCACTCCAGGTCTCCAGAACATTGATAAGCATCACCTGTGTATTGTATCACGTGATATATCTAGAACAGTATATAGCTAAAGTTTAGAATAGGCGCAAGGTATTGATTCACTCTGTGTTGATCTAGTGAGCGGTTTTTCTATTGTGGTATATGTCGTGTATGACCTCTTGCTGTTCGTTTTCCGGTTTATGCTCTTTTTGCCCTGCTCCTTGGATTTGTTTGCTGTTCTCTCTGATCTTGGATTTGAACTCAGCCTGTTTTCTGACTACAACTTGGAACTCTGTTTACATCAGTAAAGCCCTTCGGTAAGCTTCATCTGCGAGCGTCTGACTGTGATTGAAACCTTACACTGAACTTGAGACCCTTGCTTAAAGACCCTCTTTATGTTGAAATGTGCTAAACAACATAATGGGCAAGTTAAAAGTAAAAAAAAAAGAAAAAAAGAAAAAATCTTTCGCTTGATTAGCTGTCAAAAACTAAAGTTGGCTAAAGATCAAATGCATTATGATCACGTCCCTCACTTTGTAACCCACTAAACTAGCTTTGAGTTGGAAACTCACAGAAAAGCACTAGCCATAAAATGGGGCCCTCTGGAGCAGCCATACATGAGCATAAGGTCACCATAAGTGTCCCCCTAATTTGCACTCCTTATTGTATAACTTGCATTGGTTAGTGGGGTACAAATCTCCCTAGACTTGAGTACCATTACCTGACCTCACTAATGCTCTTGTGGCTGAATACAGTCAAATCCTCAGAGCAATGTTCCAACATCTAGCGTAAAGCCTTCCCAGAAGAGTAAACAAACACTGTGGCAAAGAGGGACAAATTCCTTACTGATATTCTTGACTTCAGAAGAAACACTGGATAAGCAGGTATCTACAAACATTTGGTCATATATAATGTAACCCTTGGTGGTAGTATTGGGCAAGCATTGAGCTCAGATATAAATATGATTCATTACTCTTTGTGTAGCCTTACAATGCACAAAAAATCTGCTATTTGATTTAAGGGGAGTTTTACAGAGCAAAAGAAGTCTATACCTGCTGCATATCTTGTAAGAAAAGCATAATTTATGACTTCTACTATCATCATCACCATATCCAATACCTTTATCAAACACAACTTTTATGTCCACGCAGGCCTAGTTAGTATGTAGCAATTCGTAATGACTGTAGAGGCGAATATCTGCTGCTGTCTACTGGTTAAAACCCACACTGCATCATTATCCATCGCCTTACTAGACTGAGAACTACACTAGTGGTCATCCGTAGCCCAGCAAGACAAAACATGAAGCTAAATGAATTTGTGGCAGGCGCAGATATTTGCAAATTCTTCCTGCTGCGTCACAGAAAGATAAGCTTTAGCCGTCGCCAAAATGCAGAACTTCATTTTTACCAGGTCACTGACATTTTTGAGGTGACTGACTTTTGAGAACCAGTTACTCTGTACATGATGCTGCATTAAAGTAACCAGCCACATTTGTATGTGCCGCATGTACAAAGGACACTGCAGGAATTTGACATATTTGACAAGTGCAATGACACCATTCGTAGGAATAGCCAAAATGTGCAACATTCCTCATCTTGATCTTTTGGATCATTGTTTTTGTTCAAGATTCTAACTATATCAAAACTTGTCCAAAAAATGTCCACTTTAGTAGTTCTGTATAAAGTCGCCCCTGTAAGTCTATTGGTTTTGCTAATGGTAGAAAGAGACAAATATCTGGAAGTCTAGAATATCTAGTGCTGAACATGAGGTAGTACTGATCTGTATAGACCAAAACCAATCACTATTCAGTAGCTGTTGCTTCAGTAAGGCAATATTTGTATTCATAATTAGATCTTATGACAAATAGCTCAATTTTATAACATGATCATTTAAATAAACAAGAAAGAGAGCTCCTCATTTTATTTCCAGTAAAGGTCGACTCTCATGTGTTATCAACAAAGTAAAATGTAGCCTTTGTCTCCACACAATCAGGTAGTTTTCAAATATGTTTAAATATAATGTAACAGGGAAGTGAAAAACTATATTTTGGTCAAGGGGGATTTTCCTTGCAAGTTTCATATTCTCCACTTATCCGTGTATGCACTTATCATCTTATTTTTAATACAGTGTAACATTCACAATTCATGTATTACTTCACACCAGTACCCTAGAAAAGCACTTAGCTATGAGCACACATGAACTGCATAAGGTCCACTGATGTAAGTAGGATAAATTATCATCAGACACACTTAGCTGCACTCAGTTGGAGTGAGTGAGTGGGAAGAGGAGTAAGTGAATGAGTGAATGGAGGAGTGCATCTAACACATCTACTAATTAACCAAATCAGGTGTGTTTCTGGGAAAACATAGAACTATGCAGGTTACCACTCTTACAGGGAGTTGGCCACTCATTTTATACCAACAGAAAGAGAAGGAATTATCCTAAGAGCTTTTGAAAGCAACAAAATAAATCAAAGCTATTCAAAACCACTGAAGTAAATCAGTATCTTTATGTGGCACAATGGTAGCGTATCAGCTTAATCTATTACAACAGCAGACAGTATTGGTTATGTTCAGTGATTGCTGCAATTCATATAATAAGCTAAAAAACCTAAAAATGACTCTTTAAAAATCCAATTTACTAGTGTTACTTTGTAACTTTGTGTTAGAACTGAAGGAGTCGACCATGGATACTACTGAACAAAGAGCAAACATTTGCCGCAGCCCTAAGGACCCATTGATGCTGTTATCAGAAAACTGAACGCTGGTGAGACTATTTATTGAAATTCAGTATTAAATGAAGGATTTCTTCACTACTCAGCAGTGTTGAAGTAACTGTGAATCATGGTACTCAGCTCTAGTAACTACTGCCATTTCCCATGCTGTGGTCATGACAAATTATCCTAAAACTTTTTATGCTTTATGTTACCTAAAGTAGAACTCATAATATTTGATTTTGATCCTTTACGCTTTATAGAAATGGCTTAGGCAAGCAATGTGAGAAATAAATTATATGCTTAGAATGTAACTATAACACAGTGACCACAAAAACTCATTTCAAAAAGACGGTCTAATATCTCTGAAAAACAAACAACCGGAAAATTGATACGATTCATGATGAACTGGCACTGACTTGGGACAGGTATGGCCTGTGAAATATTACTTTGTCAAAAACGAAAAGTGTGCTTTTTATTAGGTTTAACTATCAATGCAGTCTTTCACACTGTTTACATTCTACACCTCATTCTTGTGTCTTCGTTTTAGGAAGTGGGTAAAATGTATTTATTTACTTAACATTTTATTTACAATTATTATAAATACTATGTAACTAATTAAGTTATACACTTTTAAACACATCATAGGGCTATGTAAAACTGCCCAATTTAAATTCTGCCATGTATGCACACAACAATTTCAAATTTTGATCTGTCAGCACCTAAAAATGTGTGCAGCTGACAACTGCTTTGTAGATGTTTTGGCCCGTTTAAAGGCACACTCTTGCCAAAATAATAAAAATAAATGACCCATTGCTGCATCTGTAGTAAATATATTTATATGCCTCTAACATCAATGCTGTGGTGGTCTCTAGAGTGAGATTTACAAGTTTAAATTCATAAAATTATGAATATTATGGAATGCTAGCACATCCTCTTCTGATTATGTATCTTGAAGGTTGAAGGAAGAGCTGAAAAAATGCAGTTGCTTTGGGGCGGATTTCTGGGGGCCTAGCACGACTGTACAGCCTATAGGTCAGCAGCTAGACTGGCAGCGCTAGATGACACCACAGGGATTCCCAATAGTTGTATGCTGTATATGCGTAATGCATGGTGTGTACTGTAGTGAAATAACACTGGGAAAAAAACCTAAAAGGGATATGATGCTGCGCAACAGAGCACATTAAAATCTAATCTTAGGTCGCAACGCCCCTTTTAAAACCGCCCCATGCTGTTGACCAGTAATGACGTCACCACCGAGCGCCTAGCCTCCGTGCATACATAACTTGCACCTGCAGCAGCGGCTCAGCAGGAGTTCAGGTTACTTATGACTCAGATCCATACACTACACAAACCTCTGGTGCAGTCAGCCTTACTCTGAAAAGCTTTGGCTACGTGTGGTTGTTTTCCTTGAATTTCCAGTGAACCCCCCCCCTGAGCCCCTGTCTTAATGACGTGCCGTGTGCACAGCACATGTCCTACGCGATTATGTGCAAAGCATGTGGCATGAAAACTCACCCAAACCCTGCTGCACAGATTCTCTCGAGATGATTAAACGCGGATTGCCTTTTTCACACTAGACAGCGGTCTGTCATTCTCACATTTACTCATTCATTCATCCACTCTCTCCCTCTCCCTCTCTCTCGCTCACACACGCACGCGCACAAGATGCTAACGAGCTAATGACAGGTCATGGTCCATGACCGAGCATTCGCCCACCAACCGTTAGACTGGTGTTAGACCGCTAGCATCAATTCACTACCACAGAGACTCGCTTCGTGCCCCCTTCCCTGCAGGTAAAGTTAGGGCAGATTTTAAACTGCTTTGTGTCCGAAACAAGGACTTTTAACTGAAGAAACGGCTCGCTACCACAACCCAACGGACATAAAGTAAATCCTTAATGTTGTGCACTTACCCGCGAGTGCCTTCAAATCCCACAAATCCTGAGCATGTTAAAGTGAGCACAGTGCTAATCAGCTAGCATGCAGCTTCCCACTGAGGTGAATGATGCGTTGGCTCGGCTGCTGCTCTGTGGAGTCTTCCGCGTGGAGCTGAGCTGAGCTGAACCGCCTCCAAACCAAATAACCACCCAGCCAGGCAGCAAAACAGCTCCACCATCCACTGCCGAGCCTCAGGAAGCTCGGCGCTTCGCTGGCGGATCCTCGCAAACGTTCACTTGCTCGCGTTTGAAATGAAGCAGCAACTTCGTTTTGCGCCTTGGTGAAATCAGGGGAGCTCCACAGCCGTGCGCCAGCGTTGAGTTAGCTAGTACGAACCGTTAGGCAGCAAGCAGCTATACCTTCGCCCAAGTTACCTGACCTACAGGGGAGCAGCCAGGCCACAGCTCGCCCTCCTCTCGCAGCGGGAGTCACTCCGAGCTCGGGCTGTCCTGCAAACGGTGCACTTTTCTTTGCGTGTTTTGCTTGAGACCGGAACCAGACCCCGCGTTCTACACAGTACTTTACATAACGGCATCATCCCCACTCTGTCCGATCACATGTGGGAAAAAAATGGTTCCTTAAAGGGACACGATTGCATTCCACAAAATAAATAAATAAATAAACAAACACACAAACTATTTCTGTCTATACGCCCTATTGTTAACAGCCTGGTTATCTTTTCTCTCTTTTCCATGCAGCCTTTTCATTGGGTGACACCAGTTCTACTGTCCTCTATAGCCCTTTATCAGTGGTCAGCGTCTGACCACAGGACCGGTGTCACTGAATGTTTTCCTTTGGACAAGCTGTGAATTAGTTTTCTGTACGCATGATGACTCTTCTTAACCTGGCCAACATGCGTCATACACCGATGACAGATGAAAAACAGGACATTTCCATACGTTTTATGACCATTTTTAAAAGCTGTTTTTTAAATATAGTCTTGGATTTACTAAAGAACCCATGAAGAACTGTTTTTAAAGGTGTAGGAACCAACACGTTCTCATATCAAACCATAGTTATTTAGAAAGACTGGCCTTAACTGCTTGGATAAACATTGGCAGAGTTGATAAAAGTGCTCAATTGTTGTATGTAATTAACATAGACTGTGTGTATGAATGTAGGACAGTTGCTTTTCAAAAGCAGAGCTTATGACTACTAGGGCTTATTATTCAGTAACTACAGGGATGTTAGTGCAAAATGGTTAGGCTAATTTTTAGGTTTTAGAAGTGTGTAACAAAACTCTGGGCCCATCAGTGGGTACTGGCCATTTAATGGGTTAATACAGCACTGAAGATTTTGCTGTGTGTGCATCTCTAAGCTCGCCTGCTTGGTGCCTATAAGGCAATGTATCCAAACCATTCTGAACCTAAAACCTACCCTCGTTTAGAGCTCATGTTTGTGAAAAGTCTCTTCTCCTAACAAACGACCCTTCAGCCATAAACCATTTGGAATGTGAAATCAGCCCTGCCATGATGAGTGACTGTAAACAATGGGCATTATATCAATATTTAGTCAAGCAGAATAAATAAAAGATGCAGGAATCTAAGAACGTAGGAAAATGTTCAGGTTATTTTGCATGTAGTGAAAAAGCATCTTTGAGATCTTAGTGTTGGGGCTGTGAGAGATGGGGCCATTTTCTTCTGTTGGGATGAGAAAATGCCAAGCACAGAGCCAGAAGCTGAATTCAGAGAAATTTATTCAGTGAGTCACAGTGTTCAACAAGCATTGCACGGTTCAGACAAGGACATGACTGCAACAGCAAAAAGCAAGTGCATGTAGCTCTTCACTCTTGTTACATCAGCTTTTGGGGCTTCTATAATTTGATTCACTTGACTGCATTTATATATTTGCATTCCAAATATTTCTAAAAAGGAATATAACAAAATCACACTCATTCATTTCATCCTGTTTACTTTGACTGTTGACATCACTGATACATACAAAGACACTTGAGTAGAACTGAATATAATTTGTGGTGTGGCGGAGTAATTATTGAAAACGTGGGGAGATAAGTGATCAATTCTGAGCTACATGCATTAATAACAGAGCTGAAAATGGACTTAATCATACAAAATTAGTCTATTTATAAAAATTAATATTAAAGGACAATGCAAAAGTGTACTGCGATTTAAATGCACTGAAATATTATAATAGTATAATGACAGTAATTTTCTGTTAACTCCCAAGTTATTTATTTTTTCATGTGAAAAATGAACTAAATGACAAATTACGATTAATGTTAAATGCATACTTGCTCTTATTTTAAAGGTCAATGTTTCAAAATTTCTGCCTAAGTCAGTGGTTAACAAAGTTATTCTGAGCGTTTTGATGTGAAACGGTTCATTGTAGAGAAACTTCACTCAAATTTCTTTACAGTGGAGGTGACAGGAACCAAGACCTTTTTATGTACTATCCAAAAGCATCAGTGAACCCACACAAGTTTGAAATTTCATATGTAATGTTGATGGCAAAATTATGGTGAATCTGGAAAAAAAAGTTTCCTTTGGGGAATACGTTGTCTTACAACACCTCTTTTCTGTAAATGGATTTTACAAGTATCGTTTAGACCTTATGCTTTATTCCAATCATAAACAAATGTTTAAGGCATCAGGCAGAATTATTGCAACTATTACATGTAATAACTTTCTGTGAAGGAGCTTTTAGAGGCTTTCAACACTTCAAGCATCTGGTTCCTATCACCACCACTGTGAATAATTCTGACTTGTAAGTTTCTCTAGAATGGAGCATTTCACATCAAACAACTCTAATGACTTTGTTTACATCTGTACTATATAATTATGCAGGAATATTTTAAAATCAGTGGAATCATTCTTTAAGCTGAAAAACTGGATGGACTAATGCCTCATAAAATGTTTCACGGTGAAAAAGTTGTGTCCCATACCATAGACATAGGGAATTACAGCTGTGTAAAACGTTGTAATGAAGAACTCCAGCTCAGACCACGCAGGAAAGTCATGTGGATTAAACATCAGGTGAAGAATCAGATATAAACTGCAGTATACCTGGAAGGCCGCCATTGCAGCCAGGATGCCAATGGTGCTTCGATGGAACACTGAGTTCTCATGATGGTGGGCAGTGATGGCAGCTGGTTCTGAATCATGATGTATTTCCGCCACTTTCTGCTGGACCATCAAAATCTTGATAATTAGGGAACTTGTCCCTGTTACGATGACAAGGGGCAAAAGATGATAGAGGAAAATAAATAGATGCTTGTATATATTGTTGAAAGTGGGACAGTCGCTTTTTCTACAGTGAAAGAAATCCGCTGGGCAGTCTTTAGTAGTGGAGTTGTCCATGTCCAAGGTATTAAGGTTTACAACGTAAGTTGGCACACTTGAGAGAACAGCAACCAAAACACACCCTACACTAAATCCAATGGCTATCTTCATGTTGTCCATAAAGATAGGAGTGATCACCCGAATGGCAGCGTTGTGCAGCTTTTGATAGCGGAAAATGCTAATAAGCACCGTGAAAAGGATGCTAGCCACTTCTCCAGAGATGGTCATAAATTTCAGTGCACTGCAGGACCAAAAACTGAGACCGTGAGCAGAGCGAAACACGGTGACATCATAGATATCCACAATCATAATCTCTTCAAGGTTTGAAAAGGCCAGTCCAAGCAAGAACACTTCAAATGTCTTCAGTCGAGTCATATGGAGGATTGATATGATCAAGAGCGTATTTCCCACTACACCAACGATAGAAATGATGATCCTCAACAGCATCAGCCCAAAGACAGACTGCTCCATCAGTTCAGCTCACAAAATGACTAGACTGTAGTCGCTGTCATGCCATACGCTATGATGTATCGTATGATGCAGTGCAATTAGATCTTCTACCTCCTCTACTTTCTGCCTCAATGAATCAAAGATCTCAGATGTCAGGAGACTTTCAAAACCTTACTGGCTGCTCAGTTTAATTGGGGCTTGAGGAAAAGCTGTAGAACCTAGAGGACTGGGAGCCATGTAATTGATGCCTTAGAGCTTTATCAACTTCAGCAAGGAACTTGATGTCTTTATTTTTCCATGAGGCTTAGCATTCCTTATTCAGCACAGATTAGATGATTGATATATCAGTCTTGTGTACTGAGATTAACTGAATCCTCTGGAATAAGGTATAAATAAGCAATATACAAAAAAGCTGTGCAAAGTGCTAACTCTACTTAACTGAAAAATTGTACATTGCTTTGGAAAATAGACTAGAACATTAAAATAAATACAATGCAAAGTAAAGGTAAATGTTGCTTATATCACCAAAATGGCACTCTCATTGTAGTGGAAGGTCACTATGTCTGAAAGAGAACATTATAGTGCTGTTATCAGAATAAAATTTTGTGTCTCCATTTTTCAGTTTTTGGCATAATTTGAAAATGTCTGTTGCTCTTTACATTGTGTGTAAATTTCATAATAAATGAACCAAAACTACTTGGAAGTCTGGCTCCATTGACTTACATTAAAGTTTTTTCCTTCATCTAGTAAGTTACCACTTTGGAGATATGATGTTTTGTTCAGACAACAGTGATATATTTTCAAACTCATTCTAATGAATCAACTCAGCTACTTCGAGGTGCATCCATTGCTGTATTCAACTGCACACACACACACACAGCATGTACAATCCCCAAAGAAAAGCACTGTCAATAGAATGAGATGCTCTGGAGCAGCTGCACATGAGCCTAAAGTCACCCACAGCTCAGGCTCGGATACAGGTGATTTAGTTTCATTTTAATGTGGTAAATGTTGTTTATCAGAGGATCTTGTGTTATGCCCATGTTTAGTTTAACCTTAACTAGTTTGATGCAATGTCCATCGTCTTAGGGTACAGGGTGAAAGAGTTTTGATCCCTTGCAACAACAAAAAAAAAAAATACAGATATATACAGATGCAACTTCTGCTTCCAGTAAATATAAGCATTTATGTAGCCCAAAGACCAGTGGCCATAACTTACGAGCAAGCAGTTTAAATATTTGACAGATGTTTTTCTGCTATTCGAACAAACAAACTGGCCTGGACTGTTCGTGTATTTTAGCACGCTAGGCTAATGAATGCGGTCCAGCCGAGGTTTATACAAGACATGACTAATGAATTAGCCCCCGTCATGTAACGTCAACGATATAACGTGAATTACTACTGGGAATGAATCAATTGCTTGAGTCTGGGATGTTTAAAATGCTACTCGTCATGTAAAACTTCGTTAAGTTTAGATTAGCCTATCTTAGCATTCATCCAGCATGCACTGCAGCGCGCTTGCGCAACACTGCCGTATCACCGTCGCTCAGCGGTCAATATTAAATGTGGGAATATACCTCCTTTTGAAACTTATAAGCATTCCTGTTTTCATATTAGACCATCCTGGAGTCGACCGTGATTTGTGCTTTTGCCGTTAACAACATTATGTCATTTACAAGTCGTGTGTTTATAGCAAATTATGGCAGGGAAAGCACGTGCTGGTTAGGATCAGGGACTGCGCAGGACACGTATGATGGGTCTGACTGCTTTCTGCAAAAAGTCGAATATGAAGTTGACCATGTAGAACCCACCGTGATTTACAACAGTGACGGGCTGTTCGTCACGGATAATGCAATAAAATAAGCAGCCTACGCTGGCTGACTGCGCTCGGTATCATGGTGGATTTTCTGTACATATTAACCGATTTAGTAAGAAACACCTCTCCACCTCTGGGAGCCTGCGCGGTCCTAGGTGCCGCCATGGCTACTCTTACGTCACAGCCTCGCGGAGCACGGATGTGTGTGTGTGTGTGAGAGAGAGAGCTGTAGCTGACATGAAGCACGCTGTACGTCGACTGAGAGGGACTGAAGTGAACGCACGACGGAGTATCTTAAGGAGCGCGGTTTCATTCGATCTCGTTCACTGACGATTAAAGGCAAGTGCGCAACAGCTGCTGCTCAGCTCGGGTTGTTTGTTGGATTGACTTTTGTTTGGCGCGAGTTTTGCATGTTGGCGGGCGATCTGAGGGGCGCTCAAAGCGCGGGACGGACAGACTCCCGCTTTTCCAGGCGTGTTTGTGTGCATGCGCCCTGGCTGCTCCACAGCAGCCACCACGTACCGGCCGCCTGCACAGGCCTCCATTGGAGAGTTTGTGTTGTCCGTCGAAGTTGCTTTAGCCGTGTGCGGCTCACCCGGTAACGCAGTGCTATTATTTCCAAAGCCGCTTCGCTGCGACTGAGAGTAAAGTGTAAGCGCTGTTAACTGTAAACGAGTTTAACCGCCCTCAGCACTAAGGCAGAGAGTTTTAGCTGCTGTTTTCGTTAGCGAAGCATAAGAACAGCTAGCTAGCTGGCTAACTCGGCTAACCCAACAATTTTCAAGTTTTATGTTTTCAGACTTTTGTGGTAACGTTACGAAGGAAAACTTTCAGCATAATGTCTGTTTGAAGTGGTCGGAGAGTTTGAAATTACTTTATATTTAAGTTTTGTAGCTAACATGGTTTTACGCATTTGCCGTCTTCGTGTTTGTATTTCTACGTCATAACGATCGGTGTTACAGCTTGAAACAAGTCTGTTTATATTGGTTTGTGTGTTTAAATAACGAACATTAAGGTTTTGGTTTTATGTTGAAATGCCTGCTGAAAGTTATAAAGCCCTTGAAAATTGAGTTTAGCGTGAGTGCTGGGTGATATCATTTCTACTGTTATACCGTCCTATTAACATAACGCGATAATTGCTTTGCAGTATTTATTTTAACGTTTGCTCTGTAATAAGCGTTATATGTATGATACATGATGCCTGTGAAATATCAGTGTTTCTACTGCCAGTTGGTTTGTTTTTAGTTCTTTTAACTGCATGTTCTTTACTTTTACTATTTGATTCAGAATCTGACACTTATGACAATATATGTCATTACTAGGTGCATCAGATTGTTTTGAAAGATCTTTTTAAAATCCATAACCAAAGAATGTTTCTTCTTTCTGAAATTATGCTTTCTGTCTGGTTAATGTTTACAGTACTTCCACGTCATTTTAAGAGCATAAACAAACGCGCTGTGACAGGTTGGTAAGACTATCTTGTAGCATAGTCGCAGGTGTCACCACGTTATTAACATTATTAGTGCAAATTTATACATTCAGTGATGTCATGATATATTTGGGCAATACTGTGATATCAGATTTTATCAGTATTGCTCAGAACTAAATGAGGCATCTAAACAGGTAGTTATTGTTTAGGAGCTACATGTAACATATTACACTTCCTTTAATACTTCACCGCTTATTAAAGAGAGTGCTCAAAGTGCTGGGGTTGTGAAAAAGAGGAGAAAAGTAGTCAGTATTATCAATAGATTATGCTGGAAATTGTGTGTATTGTGAGAGTAATTGCGGATTACGTGCAAACGAAATAAAATTAAAAGCAGCTGCTAAATTATGGAGTGATGTATTGCTTGATCTTTGCCTATATATTTACCCATGACTTTAATAAACACCCTGAGTAAATTCAAAAAGATATGTACTTGAATAAAAAATTGTGCTGCAGTATGTATTTGATATTTTAGTTTTTATATCTCCTGACACTGATCTTGATTTTGATTTCAGCATGAACATGGAGCTTGCTATATCTTAAGTGTCTGCCTCTGTAAAGCTGCAGTCTACTTCATTCTATGCAGAGCCAAAAACATATCGAGTGATCTTGAACATGTTTTAATTGATAAATCAGCATATCGGCAAAAAATGTTGGTTGTACTGGACTAATTTTTTCTTTCACATAGTTTGTTCTAGTGCACTTCTTGGATTGAGAATGATCTATTGGATCTATTTGCATCACATTTTATTACTATTTATTTGTACTTGTATACAGTGGCATGCAAAAGTTTGGGCACCCTTAGTCAAAATTTGTAAAAGACACAACGTTAAAGATGACACACTTCTTTAATATTTTAAGCAAGATTACTGTTTTATTTCCATCTTTTACAGTTTTAAAGTTAAAACAGGAAACTGTCCCAGAGCAAAAGTTTGAGCACCCTGCATGGTCAGTACTTAGTAACACCCTCTTTGACAAGAATCACACCCTATAAATGCTTTTTGTAGCTAGATTGTTTTGTTTGAAAAATTTTCCCTATGCTTCTTTTCAAAAGGCTTCTAGTTCTGGAAGATTCTTCTGCCATCTTGCAAGCACAATTCCCAAGGTCTGTCCACAGAGTTTTGAGGATGTTTAGGTTAGGGGACTGTGAGGGCCATGAGAGAACCTACAGCTTGTGCCTCTTAAGGTAGTCCATTGTGTATTTTAAGGTGTGTTTAGGATCATTATCCTGTTGCAGAAACCATCCTGTTTTCATCTTCAGTCTTTTACAAAAGGTGTTGTGTTTGCTTTCGGAATTTGCTGGTATTTAATTTAATCCATTGTTCTCTCTACCAATGAAAAGTACAAAACATTTTGATCTGCTCCCATTCTGGGAGTAGGAGAGGTGGTGTTTTCATTAAATTCCGCACCCTTTTTTTCAGTGCACAACCACTTCAGAGTCTGCTAGGTCTTTCTGAAGGTGTTTTGCAATCTTTAGGGGGGTTTATTTGCCTTTCTAGCAGTCCTGTGAGCAGTTCTCTTGGAAAGTGTTCTTCGTCTTCCAAACCTCAACCTGACCCCCACCGTTCCTGTTAACTGCCACTTCTTAATTACATTGTGAGATTATAAAATGACTAGGCAGCTGCTGATTGTTGGGACAAGGTTTGAGGAGTCAGTGTGTTTATAAAGTTTTAAAATTTGCTTTACCTGGACTTCCTAATGATTCTGAGCAAGCTGTAGCATTAACAACGTAAGGCCTGAGACCTTCGTAAATGAATGAGACCTCTAATCTCTTGCAGTGCCCAAACTTATGCATGGTGCTCATTTCCTTTTTTCACTCTAAAATTGTCCAAAAATAGTTTTTCTTAATGTTTCATTTCTAACTTCATGTTTTTTGAGATTGGTTAATTTATACTCACTTTACTATTCACTTAATTAAAATTCTGGCTGGGATGCCCAATTTGTTTTTCAACATTACTGTATCAGTTACTGGGAGGACGAGTGCTAGGGAAATGCTGAATGCTTAGCCTTTGACATCCTTACTCACAGATCATAGTCACCCATAATTTAGTTGTTGACTAGGTCAAAGTAGTTTGATGTGAAATGGCACAGTGTAGAGATTATTGATTTCTTTACAAAGGTGGTGATAGGACCCAGGGTCTGCAAAGTCTACAGCTCAGATATAGCCATTTTATTTTCTACATGACCTGTGAACCAACTGTGTTTTCTGAGCTTTTTATATGTGATGTTAAATAATGGTGAAATAAATTTGGGGGAAACCTTTTTCTTTTTTCTTTCTTCAATATTTGTGAAAAAATATTTTACCTTAACCTGCAGATACCAATCCACCTGTAATGGATTTAAGTGTTTTAGACCAAAAGCTTCTTAAAACTACAGTAATACAATGTCTCAGACGTCAGGCAGTGTATACATAACTATTTTGTTTCTTAGCTCTCTGTGATGTACCTTTAGAGTCATTAAACACTAAGGATGTCTGGTTCTCATTACCACTATTGTGGACAGTTATGACTCGAGAAGTTTCTCTAGAATGGATAACTCCGAATTACTGTATCTTAAAGATTTAATTAGTCAGAAATTTAGAAAAAATTCCCCTTTTAAATGGACTGTAAAACTGTCAGTATTTGTTTTGTTTATGAGCTGATGTGTAGATTTATGTTGCTTGTCTTGTGCCTGTGTTTTAATAGGATGTTCAGAATACAAGGAATGCATCCAGGGTAAATGAACCTGACAGCCCTACAGGAGCAACCTATGCCTAATTTTGCTTTCACCATGGAGGTTAATGCAACTGCAGAGAGACTGACCGAAATGACATGTACAACTTCCACTCCACCCTCAGTTTCTGTCTTTCTGAAGCCAGGCAAAGTTGATGATTGTAGCAACAACCAGACTCTTTCAATAAGCAAGCAGACAGGCCTTCCTGTTGCCTTCCCTCTTGTGAAATCCAGCAACAACTCTACGAAGAGCAGTTATACAAGCAGTAATATTATAGCAACTCTGGAAAATGAATCTGTTTGGAGTAGATTTCACTGCTTGGGCACAGAGATGATTCTCACAAAGCAAGGCAGGCGCATGTTTCCCTGCTGCCGCTTTAGACTGAGTGGATTGGATCTAGAGAGGAAGTACACACTGGTTATGGATATTATGCCATTAGATGCCTTTACTCACAAATGGAATGGAAAGACTTGGGAACCTGCTGCTGTGGGTGAGCCACCTGTGCGTGCCAGAGTTTGTGTTCACCCAGAGTCCCCAGCCTTCGGTCATCAATGGATGGAGAGCCCAGTGTCCTTTTACAAGGTGAAGCTAACCTGTATCTCCACGGACCAAGATGGTTGTGTATTTTTGTACCCGATGCACCGTTACCAGCCACGTCTTCATGTTGTTCCTGTAGATCCAGACTCAAAAGCGTCTACTACACTTGACAGTCCAAATGTTCAGACATTTACCTTCCCTAAAACAGAGTTCTATGCAGTCACAAGCTACCAGAACCCACAGATCACCCAGCTTAAAATCGACTGTAACCCTTTTGCCATGGCCTTCCGTAAAGACAGCCAGAGCATTCGTCTGCTTCAGGACAAACTCGGTCTTTGCTCTCCTGGAGGCACACAGTCACAGCCATCTGGTTTGAATTTGTCCATCCATAACAGTGAACAAAACAGAAAAGAGTGTACATTAAAGGATGCAACCTCACCCTGCACGAAAGACCACAGGTATGATAATCTGGGCACTTAAATGTTTGTTACTTTAATAGATGTGCTTTATAGACCAAAGTAAAACCCTATTGTGTGTGAAGATTTAATTTTATTGTTTTGTTTGTTAAATAGTAGCTTTGAAATTTTACTTTTTTTTTTGGCTTCATGCAGGGAAAGTCTTTCTCCAGGATCATCACCTGGTAAAGAAAGAGAGGGGATATTGATAAAAATGAAGAATGCAGTCTCAGGTTACCTGAATGGTGCTTTGTGCAAAGAGGAAATTAATTCCAATGAGACCAATGAAGACAAGGAAGTTGTCAAGCAATCTTTGACACAACTTGCGCTGGATGAGCACCTAGCACCTTTGGATGTTGAGCCAAGTGTAACTGCGCCCATACAAGAACCCTCACAAACCATGAATGGATCTCCTGCAAGCTCAAACGTTGTCTCTAGGGAAGCAGTTCATTCCCAGCTCGGCTATGCACATGGCAAATCACCTACAGAAGCAGCAATATCTGCTCAGGTTTCTCAGGGGAGAATGAAACCGAAATTTTCTGCCTTACCCAAGCCACGTTTGCTTAATACTAGCCAAGTGAACAGGCGTAACACAACTGCTCATTTTAGGCGTAAGCCTTTTCGTAGGGCTAGGAAAGCCAGGTCTAAATGGTGGTCTAGTGTAAGGTATTCAAAACCCCCTCTAGTAATCCCTCCTCCTGATGTGTCCTTACAACCAGACCTTGAAGATGTAGAAGGAATGCTGTTTGTGTCTTTTGCTGCAAAGGTATGACTGTGTAACTTTGATTTTGACCATCTCAAGAAGCTTAATACTTGTTTGGCTAGTGAACTGTTTTTTGGCTCAGAACTTTGAAGTGATAAGTTGTGTCTTCATTCCTTATTTTAAAGCAAGCCTTGGATGTTCATGTTCAGAACATGAAGCCTGTAGAAACATCACCGCTTCCACTGCCTGAAAATCAGTCAGATGTTCATGCTGTTGAAGGTATGTACACTGATGTCCTCTGAGAGTTTCGAGCAAGTGTTAACTAATTTAGTTGTTTACATATTATGTTAATTAACCTTAGATGAACCTTAAGGTTAATGAATTATTAACCTTGTTTGATTTCATCTGTTTTATTGGTTATAAAGAATACTAGGACTGCAACAGGTTGCTGTTAATCAACAGTACTGATTAAGAAAAATATTGGCATGTATTGTTGGCATGTCACTAGAAACTTTTAAAGGTTCTGTGCTCTGATTGAGGGATCATTAGAAGGATGCAGCCATTCTGACAAAATAATATTACAATGTGCTACAGAAAAGCATTGGTAAAAAAAATCGCACAGGCGAAACCACAAAGGCAAGGGAGAGGAACTGCAGAAGGCATAATAAACCCTGTTCATGCCTGTTATTAGCAGCTGTCCATGGTAATCTGATTGTAAATGGAGTAGACATGTAGCCATTGATGCCTGGTAATTCCATATGTCAAATGCATCTCCAGTGGGGCTGAAAAATCAATATCGAAATCGCAATAAAGAGTAGTTTTCAAAGCTCTTTTCAGTGCTGTACTTAGCACTGACTATGTGTGATCGGATCTCACAATACTCATGCTAGGTGCAAATGGGGCCATAGTAAGATTAGTTGATTAATCTAACAACGACTATTCAATTAAGTTATTGTATGAACAGTCATAGCAGCCCTAGAGAATACATATGCAAAACACTTGGAAGCAAATCTCCACTATTGTTTGCATTTCTCAGTTACATGCAGAGCCTGAGCCTGCTAGTACAGCTGTTTGAGTCACACAGTAAAGAGCTGCATTCAATAGTGGAGCCAGTACTGTTGTGGGCAGCCTAGAACAGAAGTAATCATTTACAGAGTGGTCTTCGCAGTCAATAAAATATGGTTTTATATTAATTTGGCCTTTTTAATGCAGTTATATAGTTTCACAGACAATCTGTGCATATATGCTGCAGTCACACTCAGATTCTTACACAGTTGTGGACGGTGCAATAATTTTGCCCATGTTTACCATTAAAAAAAGATTCCTGGTGGAGATAACTTGTGAGCCAACTACACTATACAGTGACCAGCCACTTCATCAAGTACACCTCCTAGCATCTGCATTCTTTGTCCCACTTACCATATAGCTGCGCTTTGTAGTTCAGTGACTGTAGTCTGTCTTTTTCTCTGCCTGCTTTATTAGCCCCCTTTTACCTTATTCTTCAGTGGTCACAACCCCCACAGAGCAGGCATTATCTGGGGGGTGCACCATCCTCAGAACTGAACTGCAGTGACACTGACCTGGTGTGTTAGTGTGTGGTACAAATGGATCAGACACAGCAGTGCTGCTGGAGTTTTTAAGCACTAATTTTAAGTTTTTTTTTTTCTTTTTTCTAAGTGTCCATTAATTAACTACTTTATTAGACACACCTACCTTGCTGGCCCAACTTGTAGATGTAAAGTCAGAGACAGTAGCTCATCTGTTGCTGCACAGTTTGTGTTGGTCATCCTCTAGACCTTGGTCACAGAAAACTGTTGGCTGGATGATTTAGGTTTTTGGACTATTCTAAGTCCAGATGTGACACTGAGGTGTTTAAAAACTCCACCAGCACTGCTGTGTCTCATCCACTTTTAACAGTGCAACACACACTAACGCACCACCACCACTTCTGTCTCATTGCAGTGCTGAGAATGATCCACCACCCAAATAATACCTGCTCTGTTGTGGTCCTGTGGGGGTACTGACCATAGGAAAACATAAATGGAAGCTATGCAGTATGCTGAGAAACAGATGGACTACAGTCTGTTATTGTAGAACTGCAAAAGTGGACAGGCCTGAGACTGCTGCATCTGTGCTGCCCTACTGATGCCTCCTAATGGACTTTTCTGTGTTTTGCATTATACTGTAGATGTCAGTCTTTCTGTGGAGGAGAGAATTTCTAAGTTGGAGAGCACATTACTGCTTCATCTGAAACAGCAGAAGCACAGACAAGTCATCCACCCACTCCTACAGGAAGGTTTGTAGAGAATGTCCACCTGATGACATGAGAACTCATTCTGTAGATGCAGTCATATGCTTAATTAATAATGTTTATTTTTGAAGGGTGATGTATTTTTTTTGTGGTTTCTTTTGTAATAGTTGGTATGAAGTTAAGTCTTCTGGATCCAACGGCAGCTATAGACCTACAGTACCTTGGTGTGCGCTTGCCTTTCCCCCCACCTGTTCATAATAGTTTGAATCAAATGAACCCCGAAAGCATCTCACCTTCCCATGGTGAGTAAAAATACTAATTTTCACTGTAAAATTGTTGATTTGGTGCATTGTTGAATAAATGATTATTTGTTTAAGGGTATTTGTAGTTGGCTAAGATTTCAGAAAAAAAAAGTTGGTGGGCTGTTTTTGTGCAGATGGAGCAGGTTCTTTTGTGTCTCGAACTGGAAAAACAAATGATCCCACAAAAATAAAAGGCTGGAGAGATAAATTTAGCACCAGTGCAGTACAGAGTGCTCCTGAAGGTAAGTGGTTAATCTTGCTGAAACCTTACAGATGTATTTCAATCCTCATTTGTTATGCAGTATAACAATAGTTGCACAGCTGCAAGTGAATAGGTTCATGCTTAAATGTTCTGTTTCCAAATAGGTCTGAGAAACCATTCTGCCTTCTGCAGTGACATGCTGGATGAGTATCTTGAAAACGAGGCCCAGCAGATCAGTGATCGTGTTGCTGTCTTTTCCAAGAGCTCTTCAACTCCTGTATCATACCAGCTGCCTTCCAGGAGCAGCAGTTATGTGGTCACTCTGGATAGTCTGCTTAAGACCCGATCCACATCATTAAACAAGGTTTATTCCAGCCATGCAAACGTCCAGGCCAGACCTCTTCTTGGGAGGTCTCCAGAAAACTCTGTGTCGTTTTATTCAGAAGGATCCTCCTATAGTATGTTTGAAAATAAAACAAAAAGCAGTAATTTTGCACGTTCATTTCAAAGCGATCAAGCCATCAGTTCTACTGGACCACTTCCTAGACTTGGCAGAAAGAACCAACTAAGCAGGCCTCAGCTGCGGTGGAGTTATGGTATGATGCCTGCTAAAAGGCAGATCCATTTCATGCTCCAGGACTTGGAGGAAGAGGCATTCTTTAATGGAAAAGTTCGTACACACATCACCACTGAGAGAGCCAATTTTGCTCTCAGTTCACTGGTCACTTCTCAGGTATGGAACATTATTGCTGGTTATTACAACAAGCATTACAATGTTTTTAACAAGCAGTCAGCAGACCCTGTGTTGTTTGTGTGTGTGTGTGTGTGGGTTTTTTATTATTATTATTTATTTATTTATTTTATTTTAATAATATTTCCAGAAATCTGTGAAGAGGACTAAATTCAGCACTCTCCATCATAAGGGTGAATGTTCTGAGGAGTTCTGTCGGTTGGGCTGCATTTGTGATAGCCTACAGAGGAAGATTCGAGGGCCCACTCACTGCCGACGAGAGCAGTGCATGTTTGACTGCAGCTGTTTCAAGCACAAAGTTCTTCTGATCCACCCTCCAAAAGTGACTAAAATTCAGCGGGGCAGGAAGAGAGCACTGATGGCTTTCCGTAAGTATCTTTGACTGTGCTTTGAACTGGTGCATTAAGTCCTTAAACATGTCTAGTTAACATGAGTCTGTTGAGTGTCTATTAATTTACTAAATAATTAAAAATCCTAATCATGGCTTTACATGTTGCACTGTGCACTGTATTAAAGCAATCGCAGACCCAGAGAAGGGGGATAGACCACCACCTGCTACAAGTGTCACCACCTTATGGAAGTTGAGGATGGAAGAAAATGACTCTGAGCCTTTATTTATTCCAGAGCCAGCACCTTCCTTTAAAAAAGTACCTCGCTTGCGCACCTATGTTCCACGCCCAACTCCTCAGGTGAATAATTTGTGGTATACTGAAGTATATTATCTTATGTAATTGTAGAATTTTAGTGAATGTCAGCTGGACAAGTACGGTGCAACGGTGAATTTACTGAAATGTTAAATATACATAAATACCTTTCTGTCACTGCCGCCTGCCCTGCTTGGTTATAGATGCGGGAAGAGGACAAAGATCCTGTGTACCTGTATTTTGAAAGCAAGATGACATGTGCCCGTGTAAGAGAGTACAACAGCAATCCACCTCCTCAGGTGCACATGTTACCCAACAAAAAATTGACGCAGGACACTGAGAAACTTGTAAGTAGTATAACATGGGGACACTATTCAAATGTGTTTTGTAATGCTCCTCTCTATTAGGATTGCAGCAACCAATCAACGTCATCGATAATGGAAATAATATGAAATTCTTGGCAGTGAATATGATCAGTTAGCTGGCTTGATGTTTGCATACCCCATTTACATCACTTAATTGAAAGAGTGAACGTGCAGATAGCAGTGACTACAGTACAGGTACAGGATTCCACACAGCCTCATAAAGTAAAAAAAATATAAAGAAGTTCAAAACTGAGCTCTTCTGTCATGAGAGCACAGCTGTGGTAAAACTATACTCAAAAGTTATAAATAGCTTTGTCTGCATTTAAGCTCTGTGGTATATTCTATTAAATAAAACTGTTTTATTTAATAGAATATACAACATTGGCTGAAGGGATGAGCTGCAATTTCATCTAAATGGCTAATTAGTTATCAGATTGCCTGTGTGCTTGTGCACACAGACTTGCTTATTCATGCATATACAAATATATTTGAAAAAGTTTATTTATTTGTGTGTGTGTGTGTGTGTGTGTGTGTGCACGTGCTTTGGCATCCCATCCACACGAAAACTGAGCTATTTGAAAATGCCCTCCAGGGTAGAGATTTTAAAACTTCATTTATGTGTTCATGATGTTTTGGTGACTGTGTGCTTTGTGATATGTGATTACATGATGTTTCTGGCAACACAACTAATAAATCAAAGTTATAATGGACTGATACTTAATTACCCTACTTTTCATACCTTTGTTTTGTAGTACCTTTTGTGATGCCCTGTTCTTTCTTCCTTCCAGAATCATTGTTTTGAAGCTGGTGTCCCACCCACCGCTCAAAAAATAGCAGGTTGGCATTTATGATCTTGAAGTTATTGTATTATTTCAGATATTATACAAACATTTACTAAATGCAATTTATGAATAAATAATTTTGGGTAAAGATTTGATTTATATGATGCTCAGAGAACACCACTCTTGTTGCCTTTAGAGAGGAGATGTGATGTTTATGAGGTAGCTTCACGGTTTAACAAAATTAATTCTGTAACATGCTGTGTGTGCCTGATGTGACTCAAGGGTAATATGCTTTATAGCTCTACTGGTCTGTAATAACTGCTGTAAAAGTAAAGAAAAAAGGTTGAGACTTTAGTTCTTTGAATTTACCCCTATTTAGAAAAAAGTACTTCAGGAGCTGGAGAACACCCAAAAGGTGCACCCTCTGCAGTGAATACAGATGCTCCAGAGCCGACTAAACTGCTGGAAATTCTGTCAGAATGTAACTGGGAGCCTCATCGGAACTTGGTGCTGAGTTCGCTGTTCTGGCGCATGAGCAATAACCTCCTTTCTGAGCCTTTCTGCGTTGGCATGTACAGAGTTCAGCTTCTATCCACCACACTCAAAAGAGGAGACACATGTTCTACAGTCACATACAAGGTATGTGTGTCACGGTCTCAGGAAAGAAAGGCAACCAGTGAACTACAACCGATGGTGACGAAAATGTTGAAAACTGAAGTTTCAAAAGCCAAGGAAACACGAACTAAGAAAGGTAACAATGCTGTGTAGAATCCATTAAAAAGCATCAATATTTAGGCTACAGAGCTTTTTTTTTTGATACAGTTGACTTCATGCATATGTTCAGCCTGGTCTGTTTTTGAATAAATATCAATGCAATTGATCTCTCACACAGGAAATTGTGTAGTATCAGCACACATTGTTCCCCAGAAAAAGAGCAGCCCATTGACTGACAAGCGAAATAGGCCACCCTGCAAGAAAAAGTCAAGGATTTTCCCCTTGCTCACTCATGCCCTTCCTGCTGGATATCTCAGAGCTGCCAAAAAGAAACGAGGAGGTCCTGCTCATGGGCTAATAAGGGTAAATCATAAGTTAAGAGTCCATCTTATTATAGTCTTCTTGATTTTGTTTTGTCACTGTAGATCGAAACAGTCACATCCCTGTGTGTGTTACAGGTAAATGGCAAAATGTACAATCAAGCAAAATTGTTATTAGGCCAGATGGGAGCATTACACCCCGCCAACCGCTTTGCAGCTTTTGTCACTGGCAGACTGTGGCCTAAACCTCCAGATCAGCCTAAGGTCCTAGCTGATGTACCCAAACCTTGTCTTGTCCAAGCCCCTGCTGAGCCCAATACTGTACCCAAAGTGATAAATATTTCACAGACCACTCCCCCACCTTCTTCCAGACCCCTTCCAGCCATTGCCCCCAAGACTAAAGCAGTTTCCAAAAGGACAAGATCAAAGCTAACTCCCTTGACTGCCCTTTCAAAGCTTGTAGGTGAGTTGAATGATCTTGATCTCTGCTTTGGAAGAAAAAAGAAAAAAAAAAGATATATTCCTCTCTCTCTCATATATATATATATATATATATATATATATATATATATATATATATATATATATATATATATATATATATATATATATATATGAGGTTTTTGATAGTCATGAGTCTTTTAAAGACTCATGAAAGTGTGTTCTCACTTGGTAGCATTCTGTAAATGTTGTTGATCCTTTTTAAAGGAAATAGCCTGAATGCCACAGCTAGGCTAGGGGTCACTGGAATTGGTTTTACTGTATTACAATACTCGAAGCTAAGATGATACTGTAATCTGTGTAGGGTTACCTAGAAAGTTGAAACATGTTAACAGCATCATGCTTCTCTTGTTTTTAGAGCAGAGCACATCTCTGAAGGAAGATGTCTCTATAATCTCTACTGGTCAGTCACTTGATACAACTCCTCTTTTGTCTGCTGGCACCAAATTGGTTAATGTGCCAGTTCCACCTTCCAGCTCTGAAGGTACACCTTCAGAAACTGCCACAACTGCTGCTCTCCCACCTGGGCAGCAAGTGGTCCTTCAGCATTTACCAGGAGTGCCGGGGTCAAACTTCTTCTGTCAGTACAATGGCCAAGTAATCCAGCTAGTGCCCATTGGCCAAGGGCCTACTGGTCAGCCTCAACCCTGTTTAAACAGTGAAGGTCAGCAAGCTTTTTTTTTTTTTTTTACATTTAGCATAACTGAAGCAAGGGCAGAGTTATACTCAAAAAAAAAAAAGTTACTGAACCATCATTGCATTAATTATTAATATCCTTCAGTCATCAATGTACAGTGTTTAGAAGCTGAAACTAAGTTATTTTAATCTCTCTGTTTGTGTTTGTAAAACCATATATACCTCTTTTTCTCCCTCTTCAATGTCTCCACAGGTAGCATTCCACAGGTTATTCAGACTACTAACACATGCCTGCCTAAAGATGCCACATCCATGCAGAAGCCTTTGAGCACTACTATTCAATCAAAACCATTGCCCAGGCCTTTTCCAGTCATTGCACCTAAAATCTTCTCCCTTTCAGGAAGTAGTGGCATGAATATTGCCAGTGGAACCCCAGCTTTCAATTTACAATCTAGTTTTTCAGGTAAAACGGGAACGTTCTCCTTCCGGATATGCCCTCCTAGTGCTGAGGGCAAAGCTGGATCACAGCAGGGTGCTAAACCTCCAGATCAGCTTGTTGCTGCCCCTGCTGCTTTGGTACTTCCTGGAGGGTTTACGCTCATAAAACTTCCTCTAGGCCCTAGTGTACCCCCTATGCCTGCAGATTCCACCACAACTACATCTCTTCCTGCTGAATTGCCACAGAAAGATGAATGCAAGGAGAAAGTGATGTCACAGAGTTGTTCCCCAAAGACTGAACAGACATGCCAGGTCTCAGAAAGCAATACAAAGAAACTCATTCCAGACACCTCAAACACTAACTCAACAGATGCAGCTGGCTTAAACCATGGCAAGTGTGTCCTGACTTCAGAAAGTGTTGCTGAAGATAGGTTTATGGAGAAAACCTTGGATTCGGTAGAAACCAGTAGTAAAACAGGTTCTGGCAAATATGATTGGGTACCTAAAGGAGCTGAGATGGTACTCAAAAGTGATGATTGTGAATCGGAACACGAAGATATGGAGGACTGGCCACCCAAAGGAGCGGAGCGAGTACTGTGGATAGAGGAAGATTCAACTGATGAGGAGGAGAAAGAAGATTTCAATGAACAGCTGAATAATAATGCTGGTACTTCAGTTAAAAGTCCAGCTGGCACAAAGGCCAAGAATTTTAAGACCACAAGAGCGCTCCAAGACATCTCTGAGGCTTCTCAGTCTAGTTCTAATGCTGAACAAAAACACATGATTTCTACTCTCGTTGCGGAAGACAAAGAACTAGTCCATGATGATTCCAACCACAGAAGGAACCATGAACAAGAGCCATGTCTTAATGATTCCTCAAATGTAATGAAAAAAGAGCCCAATAATAAACCAACACAAACATTGTCCCCCAGCCGCTGTAACAGCAAGAAAGTTCTGCTTGAAGTAAATGGTTACCCAACTCTCACTCAAACTGAACCCTGTGAAGACCCAACAGAGAAGGTCGCTGTTGTTAACCAACCTAACGTCTGTGAACAAGGTCTTGCCCCAAAAAACAGTTCTTCGATTATTAGTAAAACTGAAGGCACCAACAGCATAACTCAGATTCATACACGTTCTAACCACTTGGAAATTCAAGAACAAGGAATTGTTCTTGGAAACTCTGGCCCAAAAAAGATTTTACCATTTATTAAACAAACAACCAATATCCAAGCAACAGTATCCAACCATCCTGACCAGAATAAACAAAATTTGAACTCCAATAGTTCAAATATTATCCATCACGAGGAATTGTCTGGACAGAAACAGACAGAATCATCAATCTCTACATCCTCCAACACTAATGCTGTAGAATATGACGAAGCTGACGAAGATAATTATGTAGACATTGATGGTGATGTCCCATGCCCTTTATTGGAGGGTCAGACACCAGCTATATCTACTCCACCAGCAGAACATCTGCCAAATGCAGCCTCAAAGAAAACTGATCTAAGTGGTTTGCATCTTCTCCCTATTATACAAAAATCATTTTCTCAGAATAATAAGGTCTTCAAATTTAGTAAACAGTTGGTCAGTTCTAGTGGGATACCCAGAACTGCTAATCAGGTAGAGGAGGAAGATGTACCTGAGAAGCAAAAGCTTTTGAAAAACAAGTGGCTCCAGTTTCAGAAGGCAGACCGAGGGCTATATGTTGATGACGAGGATGATGTCACTCAGGGGCACTTAAGTGATGATGGGAAACCAGGTAATGATTCTGATTCAGACAGCAGTGAGGGTTCAAGTAATCATGAGGACGACGAGGAGGACTCCAGTAGTGATGAAGATTCCAGTGATGATTCAGAATCTACCAGTAACAGTGAAACAGAAGAAAGTGTAAGTAACCACATTCGCTGAATAATTAGTAATGACAATTTTCTGCCATCAAATTGACCTGGCATGCAAGGGGGGGGAGAGAAACAAGTAAGTGAAGTTTAAAAGTTTCTTTTTTCCTAGTTCGGCACATCTAGTAAGGAAGATGATGCTGTTGATGTTGAGTCATTTGAAGAAAATCAAGAAAAGAAGATTATCAGCAAGATGAAAGCTGAAGTCAGGCATTACAGGTTAGACAACAGGAACTATATATCACATAAAAATACTATACATGACTGTACAACAATTTTTTTCCCTCGCAATATTATAGTGCTTTATAGTTACTTTTTTCACTGTATTGTCCCTATACAATATCCACACAGGAAATCAAAACAAAGAAAAGCAAAGAGAGCAGATAAGTTCAGAAAAAAGGTAAGGTTACTCATAAAACAGTGCTATATGACCTTTGTACCATTGTGGACCATGAAACCCCTATAAGTCCCCAGTCTTTAGATTTGAAACAGTTCCTGGATAGCAGACATTTTAGGGGAAAAAATGTTACAACCAATGTAATGATTTTTCCACAGATTAATCATAGACCTAACACTTGTGACAAAATGGAGTCAGAAAATGAGCTAGCAAAGCGGCTAACTCATACTGAGAAGGAACGTGTGCGCCGAGGTGAAATGCGACAGTCCTTTGCTTCACTGAAAACAGCACTGAACGTTGAGGAAAAAATGAAGATGTGCAAACATGACATACTCATTCAGGTTGGTGATGTGTCTATATTCTTGTTTTATCAATAATGTAAGGTGTATTTTATTAATAGTAATATACATTGCACTTATCAGTTTTGTGTGCATTTGAGACAGTATGCTGTTATTCTATGATCCCTTCTGATTTTTTTTGTTTTTTTGCCTTTTACCTCCCTGTTTTGAGAACATGAAAAGTTATATTCTGGCTGATGGGTTTAAGATGAGAAAAGAGAATATCACTGGCTTTTTGCAGGCACGGCTCATGATTCGTGCTCTGGAGGTCCGGAACCAAACTTTAGAAGAGAGGAAAAAGGCATTACTTCAGCGACAGTCTGCCTATATCAGTACAATAGCACAGCTATCTGGTAAGATATGTAGCCTTTTCTTCCTTGGGAAGTCAGCATTTTTTTGCTGTCTTGCCATTATTTCCAGGGTAAGCCTTTCAGCTCCTAGGAAACTGACAGGATGGAAAGATTTGCTTAAAAATTTTATTTCGGATTATAGATTAAGCATTATTTGATTACATATAATCTGGTTAAATCTAATCCAAATGATTACTGTATTAATGTAACCTGATTCCTGTCGTATTTTTTGGCTATTTGTTCAAAAGTCATAATTTCGACAAGACCTCTTTAAATGAGGCAAACAAAAACACCACACTTTCATAAATGAAAACTGTACTTTTTTGGGGGGGGGGATTTTGCTGTTTGTTAGTGCCATGGAACAAAAACTAACATGAGTGCCTTCAGTTGACAAACTTATGTTTTGTTCCTTAATAAAAAGGTGAAGGGTGCCATTGGCTAAGGTACTTTCCACTTTGAAAAATGAGAGCAACATAGACCTACTCATTCAGGAGCTTCAACTTGCATAGATTGGATGTACATAGTTCAGTTTGCTGCTTTTGGGGATAATGGCACCATTCCTGGCAAAGCACAGGACAAACTACACCTTTTGATGTTCGTTATGGGTTGCTGAACATAAAGACAGCAAAGATATGTGGAGTCTATTTGTCACCTGTGAAAAAATATAATGTAAATATACACTCACTGGCCACTTTATTATGTAAACCTGTTCAATTGCTTGTTAACACAAATAGCTGATCAGCCAATCACATGGACCAACTCAATGCATTTAGGCGTGTAGAGGCGTTCAAGACAACTGGCTGAAGTGCAAACCGAGCATCAGAATGGGGAAGAAAGGTTATTTGTCTTGTGGTTGATTTGACTCAAATAACCAACCGAAATCTCTGAGGAATGTTTCCAACACCTTGTTGAAAGTATGCTACGAAGAATTCAGGCAGTTCTGAAGGCAAAAGGGGGTCCAACCTTTTACTAGCAAGGTGTGCCTAATAAAGTGACTGGTGATTGTATATGTTGTATTTTTGAAAATTTTAAATTCACGCTTGGTGTGCAGGAGTGGTTTTAATGTTATCCTGCTAGTAATCACCCTGTTTCTGTTATGCATCTGTAGTCTGGTTACTGCCTTCTTTCTGTAACTGTAATGGAATAGTTAACTTTTTTGAATCCTGTATTTCACTGCTAACTTTGATGTTTAAAAATGAAATGAACGCAGTCATGAGGGGATGTGTGTAGACTTCATGTTACAGTCATGCAAGCCTCTCTGCTGTTGCACAATAGCTATTAGCAGGAGCTAATGCATACGTTCCTTTGAAACACGTGAAGCCAGTTATTCATGGCAGTGGCGGTGCTCTCAATGAAATTCATCTTAAAACAGTGCCTTAGTTAATTGAGTGGCTAGGAAACCTGACCTCTTCCCATGTCAACAGGAAAGACAGAGGAAATGGTCAAAATGAATTTCAAAGAAAACTGTGAGCAAGAAAAATGTTGTGACATCCAAAACCCAGTGCCAGCTTCAGTGACAAGTCCTGAAATAAACACCAGACTGCTAGACGGTGAAGCGAATCAGCTCCCACCTCGTCTTGGACAGTGGAAATCTAATAATTGCTTGCGTCAAACAGCTAAGAAATCCTCTGTGCAGCCTTCTGTAACTCCCTCAGGTTAGTGCTGTATGAAAAAGACCGTATAGATGGAAAAATATTACAGTATAGCTACTTGTGCTCTGAGGTGATCCTGAATAAAGACCTATATCTTTAAATATTGCTCAAACTGTTGTCTAGAAACTCTGATACAACTAATAATCTTTCAGACAACTACACTCTTTTATGTTGCCACTGTTTTGAGGTCATGTCATATGGCTGATGTAAAATATATGTGCATATAGATGTAAAAGCTTGTTATAAAAGATCCTTGGGGCCGTTTCATTCTCCCTGATTTATACTAATTTCAGTAAGAAAGAGAAGAAAAGTTCTTAGGACAGACGCCATGGAAGACTGCAAGCAAGAAAAGTGGCTTGATGTCCAAAACCCAATACCAGCTTTGGCGTCAGCTCCACAAATAAACCCCCGACGTCTAGACAGTGAAGGCAACCAACTCCCACCTCGTCTTGGGCTGTGGAAATCTGTTAATTATATACGAAAAAGATCCAAGAAATCCTGTCAACAGCCATCCATTACTACAGGTTGGTATTTTATGAAGAAGACATTTAGTTACAGCTTGTGGTTTCTGATCCTGGCAAAGGTCATTGCATAAAGAAGCATTTAATATTATGCTCAGTCATAACTGAACCCCAAATCTTACAGAATGCTCAAATTATATAAGACATTCTGCTTCAAATTGTTATTGATCTGGAAACACTGATGGGACTAATGATGTACACTGATGGGACTAATGATCTGTATTAAGATTATGAAAGCACACTCAGTTTCTGGCCTTCATCATCTGCAGTTGGCCATACCTAAAAACAGTGTGCGTAGGTTTTGCATACCGTGTATGTGTGTGTCTTTGAGCAGCCCATTGGATGCTTGGAGTCTTGAGCGTGTGTGAGCGTGTGTGAGTTTAAATGTGCTTATAATATATGGTTTATGCGATTTTGCAGCAGCTGTGGATGAGAGTTCAAACACTTGCATGTCAAGTCCTGTGTCACAGGGCACCCATGTGATCGGACCCTTACCCTCAGATAAATCAGGTACTACTAGTGCTTAGTTGTATAACTTAGTTGTAGAAGTCAGTTTTGTTTTTTGGTAAATTAACTATAATGCTGCAATTATAATTTCAGTAATTGACTGAGCTGTCAGTTATACATATGTACACTTTTATCTGTTCATTATTCATTAAATATTGTTAATAAAGCAATTTTGGGTGATATGTTTTCCTTGTAAAATTGCTGCTTTTAGAGAACTTTATCTTGAAGCTTGTGGCACAGAACCCCACTAGTCTACCTCCAGTACTGAACGATAGAAATCTCTCAGCAGACCCCCAGCCATCAGGTACGTGCACTTAGTGTTTGTTCAGAAATTTGAGATGTGTAAAAGTCCCTTGCTTTTGCTTTATTAGGTCATTCCAGTGGAGCTAATATAATGATAATGATTATCCTATCATCTAAGTGGGGAAAGGTAGACTTATGTGATCAAACACTGACTTTTTTTTAACGAATCAGCAGCATAAATTCTTGATACATGAATAGTCATTCAAAGTGTATTGATGTGAATGTGAGTCTTACTGAGTGAGATTTCTTTACTGTGGTGGTGTAGGAACCAGCGGTTAGGATGTCTACAGCTCAAATATAGCCATTTTATTTGCTATTCAAAACAATCTATATGTGTGTTCTGAGGTCCAATATGTGACACTGATGATAAAATAGTGGTAAACCTAGGGGGGGTAAAGATTTTCTTTGGGAGCTGTTTTGCCTTTCAATACTTTTTACCATGATATAAAATACATTTTAGCCCAAAAACTTATTTCAGACCCATCATAAACAATGTCTCAGGCATTAGGCACAGTATTTGTAGCCATTTTATGTAATCCCTTCTGTGAGGTACGTTTTAGTAGCAGTAAACACTTTGGACATCTGGTTCATCTCACCCACCACAGTGAACAATTCGGACTTAGTACATTTCTCTAGAATGGAGCATTTTCCATGAAGTCACTCTGAATTACATTCCATATTTTAGCTATTAAACTATGCATCAGGTGTTTTTTTTTTATAAATTAGTGGAATTCTGTTTAAATTTGGAAAGTAGCTAATAAGCTAGCCTGCTCAGAACTTGTGCTAAAATTTTATCAATTATAGATTGTTTTTCCTGTTTAATCTACTAATGGAAATGTATCTGCAATTTGAAACATGACAAATCTTAGACTGGCTTTTACTTTTTCTGTTCTTGCAGGCCTGAATACAGTGCCGCAACTTGATCAGAGAGCATTAGACCTATCATCAGTACCAAGCTCAAAAACTGCACCCATTCAAGCAGGTAACGTATATCTTGTGTTCTAATAGTAATACTCAATAAAAGATGCACATAATATCATTTTGATCATTCAAGTGTAATGTGAACATAACACATTAACATGCCTTCTGAAATGTTGGTCTTCGCAGCGACGGGACCATTCACTTTGCCGAAGATTGTATTACAGTCTTTTGCGATGGCTGATCCTGTTGCAAAGCTTCAGCTTACAAGTCTTGAAAAGACTCCTCTGCCAAGTTCCCCTCAAGCCTCAGAGTCTGCAGTAAACTCACTGGATGTTACCTTAGATGCACAAGACGAAGAGGCAGGAACAGAAACGGGTGACTCCGTAAAGATCTGCGAAGAAACTGAGAAATCTTTGGGGTCTGAGGAATCGAATGAGGAGAACCCAAGTTCATCCCCACCAGTCAATAAGAACTGCATCCAAAATATTACTGTGACCGAGTCAGAAAAAGACAAACCGGCTGCTGAAGGTTTGGTGAAATTGAGGAAAAAGAGGGCAAAACGTGATGTGATCATAGAGGATGCCTTGTCTAACCCTGATGCCTTAGGGCCCAGAATGCTTAGGAACAGATCTCCTGCTACCAACAGAATGTCCACAAGGAGTACCCCAAAGAAAAAAAGGTAGAGGGTTACTTAGAAGTGCGGTGGCATGTGAACTTTGCTAAACTGCGGCTTGTCCTTGTTCCTAAATACATGCCTGATGTATTTTTGATGCATTTCTGGGGCTAAAGAGGGATTGCAATGAACTGTTCTCAGAAATCCTGTATTTGTTCCTGCTCACAAATCCAAAGATAAGGATAAAAGGATCGATACCTCTCATTTGATGGCTGTGCCTAGTCCATCAATAATGTACTGTTTATCTTGCCCCCTCTTGAGAATGCTGCACGTTTGACTGAGCTGAGGATTTCTTAAAGAATACAAACAGTATTTGAACAAAACATTAAATTAATGTCTGAATACATGTTATCATTTGGTAATAGTCCAATGAATCCCATATTGGGGTAATGTTATTAATAAGCAACTTAGTTTTGTATGTTCTCTATTATGTACTGCATTGTTCATAGATTTGCATTTGCTAATCGGGATTTCAGGGAGTAGATTAGTTTACACTGTATATACATTTTTCAATCATGTTTTTTACTGTGTTGATTTTCTAAATCAGTTAACCTTTGTCAGGATAAATGAAACCATCTTCAAAAGTCATGTCTCATGACTGGAAAAAAACAATTACTGTTTTCAATAAAGCATGCAAAGGAAAAAATGTGCAAAATGAACAATTTCATAAAAACATCCCAGTTTTTTTTAATGAACGTTATACTGTGATACCTGTTCTGTTGTTTATTAAGTAGATTAACTTTTTCACGTTAGTGTGTATTTTTTTTTTGTTTGTTTGTTTTTTTGTATAACAACTTGTTGGGCAGCATTTTATTTCAGTAATAAAATGCATGGATGTCAAATAGACTTGCCTGTGTTTAGGAAAATATACACTGTCAAATGATATTGTTCTCCTGAACTCGGTGATGTTGATCAAGGAATGGACAGTTACAGCTGAATAAAAGAATGCATGGTTCGCCTGACTGCATTGTACATGAAAATGTGAAGGCCAGCTGTGTATGTGAATAAAGCCTGTGAGTTGTGAGGAGCAGTCTGTCCCAAATTAAACTGCTTACATTGTGTCCATTTAGATGACCTTGATAATGGCTGTGTGTCGATTAGTCCATTCAGGAAAATCCACATGAATATTATGGACATGAGCAGAAATAAAGACTCAAAACGGCTTTAGTCAGAGTAGTAGTGGGAGGGTTTTTTTGAAAGTGGCTGTAAATTTGTGAATTTTATAGCAGTTCTGGTCTGTGTACGCTATAAGTTTGTAGGCACCTGGTTTTCCAGTATGTCTAATGAAATGCGGGGAATTGATAGGGTTTTTGCACCGTATTGGCTGGATCGGGGGTGGGGGTGTAGCTTTGGTGTAGAGCGGCAGGAAGATCATCAGACTAATTGTCCTCAATGCAAAAAGTGACATCGTGCCGAATCCAGACTCCACCGTGTTAATCAGGAAGTTGGCGCGTGTCTCGTCTAGACTAACGAACGGTAAAACAGTGAAGTTTGATCCAATCAGATTGAGCCTCGCCCCGCCCCCTTCCCTCGTCAGGCGCTAGAACACGTAGAGCGCAGAGAGAATCAATGTAAATCAGCTGATGGAAGTAGAGGCTGCAACTTTTCCGGCCGTGGGCTTTTCTCATACTGAACTATAAAGCCATTCAGTCTTGTAGAGCACCCGTGTAACTGGCAGAACATTGGTTCGGAGTGTTAATGCTTTAGGTTGACGGCGGGGACTTTAATGCTGTATTGTACGAGTGCGTTTAAAAACGTCCGTTTCGTGCTGTGATTGGTGACCATGGAGGGCTCGACTATCAAAAGCAGAATCAGAAATCTGCTTCGCTCGCCGTCCATCAAGCTCAAGAGGAACCGACGTGCCGTCAAAGAAAACCTGAGTAGCAAGGTAGAGTTCCTGTCCAACGCTCCTGGTGACTGATGGGTTTGAAAAGTGGGTTACTGTGTATAAGAAACGTGAGCAGGTGAAAATGGATTCGTTTTGAAAGCAGATGGATATGCGTGTGTAGGTTTCAGGATGGTTACATGAGCTGGACTGTAGCCTGGCCTTCACACAGCAGGGCACTTTCCTCTTAGCAGCAGAGCCACATCTGTAACTGTAGTTGTGAGGATCAAAGCAGAACCTCTCACCTCTCCTGTAAACCTCACTAAACCTAAAGGAAAAATGTCTTCAGATTGGCTCAAAGAAATGAAGCAGATCTCAATATTGTGTTCACGAAGGATCACTGATTTCTGAATTCCTTCCCCAACCTCCCACTCTCAGGAGAAAAGAATAGATTAACATCGGCTTTGTAAGAGGTTCTGGTGATAAATGAGAAAGGAGAGAGCTCTTCTACACCGAAAGAGTAGAGAAAATGATGAGATCTTGCACTCTTCTGGACATATTCAACTAAGCCTGGGGGGAAATAAATCAGACACCAGAGTTAATCTTCTGTAATCCATATGAGTGACAATACTTTGATCAAAGTGAGAAAATCTGAAGGTTCTTGGGAGCCAAATTTCACAGTAGAGAATGGTTCAAGTCTCACTCTGATTTCAAACAGGACGTAACTGTGTCTGGGAGAAGTACATTCGATTAAGAGGAGATCTCATTCACAACATTTCTTTCCTCTGGAAAACCGTAACCAGGTGGCTAGACAGAGTGGTTTCTAAGAGGCCGTCTGATTTTATCTCCATTAGTAATGTGTCCTTTAGTTCAGTGTACTTTTCTCTTTACAAAATGGTTTTACATAGATTTAAATAAAAGGTTTTATGGTTTATATCAATATTGCAACCCTTTTTGATGCTAGAACCATTTTTAAAAATAAGGCTAATTTTAGAACAGCTGGCTCTCTGTTAAAGAGAGGAACCGTTTAAACAAACAACACTGACGTGCCTCTGAGTTGTCCAGGTACTATATATAACCCTCAAAGAACCATTTTAAGTTATGTAGGATGTGGTTTTCAACACTATTATGTCCTAAATGCTCAACCAGAGCTCCGTCTCAGTAGTTTAATGAAACGTTCTTTCCTATAAGCTTTCCTTGATTTTGCCTGACCTGGTAGCCATATGGATTCACATGCTATGTTGGCTCTGCCAGCATATTTAGTGAGACTATAAGCAAAGCAGACAAAATCAAGCAAAGCACCTCCTAGAAGAAACTGTTCAGAGCACAAATGCTGTCATTGTGGTGGCTTCCTGAAGAGCACATATGTTGTCCAAAGTAAGCAAATGTAATTAAGCCACATTCGCTCTTTCATTTATGTATATTTTTAAGTTGCATTAACTCTACACTCTATTCTGATTCCACACTTTTTCATTTTTTGGACTTATGAAAAGCTAGAAATGTACTCTATTCTCCTGGGAAAAGAATGTAATGCAAAAAATCACCTAACATGCACAGTTGGTCTTTGAGGACCATGTTTTACATTTGAGGGTGTATTGTTTGTATGCTGAGCAGAGCTAAAATTGACCTGGATAGTAAAGATCCCTTAAACATCTTTTTACCTCCCCAGGGAGTTTTTTTTTTTTTTTTTTTTCACTTTGTTTTGTCAATTTTGTTAACTTTATAGTGTCTCAGTGTTGAATTTTGGTAGGGCGGTAAACATTTCTTGAAGTGTCACATAAGCATATTGAATCTCACTGTTAACAAACAGTTGTTGTGTAAAGAACATGCTTTTGACCGTTCCAAGACTATGAATGATGAAAGTGACCCAGTCTTTCTTTTTTTTTATTTTACGAAGTCTGTTTTTAGAAGGACAGTACACAGTTCTATAATACAATAATCATGTGACTGAGGACCTGTTTTCAGTATTTTTTGCCTAGGCATCCTAAAGCACTGTTAAACACTGCAACACTAAAATATACACATGTTAAAGTTACCCATGTCTGTGGCTTTCAAAACTAGTCCAGCAGTGCATTTGATGTAATTTTGCCCAATTTGAAATCAATTAAAGCATTAGGTAACCAGTTTTTGCAGAACACTCACAGAACAGTCGATCAGAATCATTGATTCCTGACAGATGATAAACTCAGCTGTCCGTCAGTGAGTTTAGGTTCCTCAACTTTGTATCTACTTTCCTGTAATAATTTGTCCCTTTTGAGAGAAATGAAGATTTTTAGTTCTCTGGGCCTCAATCTCAATACAAAAAGGAAATCAATGCCACTGAGATTTTAACCATGACTTTATTTCTGTATTTTGTCGCTTGTTTTTGTGAGGGTTGGTAAAATTCAGGTTATTATTAAAGGTCCTGTATATAGGACAAAGGTGCCTCAATGCCTGCACATATAGCTCATCAAATAGCTATAATTGCTAGATCCCTTATTTTAGCTTGACTGCATGGTCAAAGGCATCAATGAATTGGGTGTGATTTGATGAATGTTAAATAGTCTTCTAGTGTCTTTTACATTCCACAGTACAGTACTTCGCAAATGTCAGAGACCACTATTCATTTATTTCTAGTCAAACGACCATTAAGAAAGTTATTGATTTTCAGGAGATATTTCTGAGATTATGATATAAGATAAGCCACTTGCATAAGGAAGGCAAAGTCAATGAAAAGTCGTTTTCCACACTGGAGTTCCATATTATTAAACGATATAGACAAAAGGGGCTACTATTAATCATGCATGATCTCCACTGTTACTTGGGTCTAAAAAAAAAAGTCCAAGTGTTTCTGTCCATCCTTCCACTGTGAGATGGCAACTCAACATTCTGGGTTTGAAAGGATAGAAGTCTGTCAGGAAGCTCTTAATAAGAAAAAGAATTGGATAAAAAATGAATATTGGCATATTAAAGCAAGAAGCTGCTGGTGTTGTCAGAACAATGGACTGACCACCCAAGTATGTATTTCTTTCCTTCACTGTTTATGTTCTAATGCATGGTCTTAAAAAAAGTCTCTGGTGTTACAGGTAACTCTAGAGAGAGTAATTGGTATCACAACTTCAGGAAGCAGCGGATTAACATGTGATCCTTGCTCGGGTACAGTTGCCTATCCAGCTGGGTGAGTGACTTTCAAGTAAGCTGGGAAACCCAGTGAGATGTGATCACAATCGGAACAAAATTTCAAGTTGGCCTTCATAAGAACGTTAAGAGTAATGTTATTCAGTATATTTCAGAAGGTGACCTGTTATTTTGCAGGCCTTTACTTCTCAGCATGGCTAAACCCTAAACCCTTACTGAGAAGGCTTGCTGCAGTTGTTTTGTTGCAGCCCTAATGAGAGCACTGAAGAAATGGTATGGTTTAAAACTGAAAAGCTTTGCTGTCTTAGGGTGTTTTGTGCTGTATTGACACAACAGTGCAGCCCTTAATCTCAGCCCAGCTTAATGAACTATGCACAAGAATCTCAGCACAGTCTGTCGTTTCCTAACTACTGCTGTGTAAACTGTTTTCAGATCAGTCTCGGTCTTGTGAGGCGTAAGCAGGTCATTAAGAATAACAGAATTCTTTTAAGCGGTTGTTTTTTTTCCTCCAGCATTGGTACTTGGTACTGGTGTTTTGAAAACCAGTGCGTTTATGACTGTGTTAGGATTAACCTTTAGCCAGACACAACATACAAACACCTCCCAACAGGCTCATCTGCTGTGGTCAGTGTCCACTCCATATCCTCTACATGTATGTAGGTTCTGGGTCTTTGAGATATTGCCATAAATATATTTGTATGTTACCAAGTGACCATGATTTTCTTTGCCATGGAAATCTTTAAGGGATTTTGATTTCAGTTCAGTGTTAAGCCTGTTATGCAAGCACCTGGAGTTGCAGCTGCTTTAACTCTGTGCTGTTGTGTGGTCATTTCAGGTGTGTGGTAGTGCTACTGAACCCCGGGAAGAACAGACAGCAGCATCTAATCAACACATCCAGGTGATGAGCTTCATTAGCATCGTGATGGTTTCTGTTTTATTGGTTTTGTAAACGAAGCAACTTTGAGTTTGAGAAACATAATGCGTAACAAAAGCTGCTTCTTCTTTCATGCCTTCTTTGTTCTTCCTTCTTCTTTTCTTCTGTCTTCTTTATTCATTTATCTTCTGACTGCCTTTGATCTTCCTTCGTAATTCTTGTTTCTTCTTCAATCCTTCATTCTTTCTCCTTTCAAAATTTTTTTTTCCTCTTGTCTTTTCATTTATCCTTTGACTTTGTTCTTCCTTCTTAAATGTGTTTCTTCTTTCTTCCTTTATTCTTTCATCTTTTTCTTTCTGATTTTTTTTTTTTTTCTTCTTCTTTCCTCATTTGTTCATTTTCTGTCTGTCTTTGTACCTTTTCGCTTGCTTCTGGTGTCTTCTATCCTTCACTTTTCTTCTTGTCTTTTTCCTTATGTCTTCTTCTTTTTATGTCTCGTTGTTGTTGTAGTTAAAGTTGAATAAGAAAACATGTCTAACTGTCCCCTCTTTCTACAGGAAAACGATCACTACATTAGCCTTTTCTTCAGATGGCAAATATCTTGTCACAGGAGAGGTAATGTCATCTTTATATCTGAATCATTGTAATGTTGTGACGATGCATAACATTTGCCAGATTTGAAGATTTTGTGAGATAATCTTTTGATAATGACATAATTTTTCTGGCACTTGGTAAAACACAGATATTCTGGCCTTCATGCTTCTTTATAAACCCGGTACATTGCTAATGCTCCAAATACAGTACATAATGACACTGTGCCAAAGTGTCCACTCTTGGCTCCACCTGGCAGCTTTTTGTTTGAGCTTTTGTGTTAGGTTTGTAGAGAAGGGTTCAGCCTATGAGGGCCATGTCTGCACGCTGATCTCTGGAGCACATTAGCGTAATCCTCTCCGTCCATTACCAGCCGATTAAAGACTTCCGTCAGAGTCGTGGCTCTGTGTGCTGGGGTTGCCATGGCATCAAGAGACAGAGTCCCAAAGAGTTTATTCTGGAGCTGACGCATGGGAGAGGATTCCCATTAGGCTGCCTGAGATGTGCTTGACTTGCATTAGCATTAGCGTTTCATCCTCACTGCTTACGTTTGCTCCATCATTTTGTGATTAATTCCTTCCATTCATGCCACTCCAGCTGAAGCACGTCTCTGTGTGAGTGATCGTATCAGGGTAGATAACAGAGATGATGAGACTTCAGACAGACAGTGGAACCTGAATGCCTTAGTCTGGTAGATAATCTTATCAACAGCCTAATCTTGTTTTGCGCTGCAAAATTAGGTATTGACTTTGATCACTGTTACGGTATTGAAACGGACGTCATTCTAATGATGTCCATGTGCCTATGAAGACATAGGAATTTCAAGGTGTTGGGGACCAAGAAGAAGTTACTAAATGATTCTGTTCATCATTCTGGACACATCTTCATTTTTACTGCTTCCTATGAATTATTTTAAAAGTATAAGTCAAAAAAGTTCAAGTCATAGACTATCAGCATATTTCATGTTTTCTTTTTTCAGAGTAGTTTTTAAAAATCATAAAATCATAAAAAATCCACATAAAAAAATGTAAGTTTTAAGAAGTAGAATATGAGTAAATTATCAGCATTATATTAAGATACAGACTTGCTGCAGATCATTTTATAAATGTATTGTTATTGTAGTTTATATAGTTATTGTATTGTTCTGGAAACAGTCAATTCTAACTTTCAAATGGTGGTTGAAACTTTTAAACAATCAGGTGCCCTAAAATCGACAATATGATTTTAAGTACTTTTAGGGCCAGTTCACTAATTGAAATTCACCAGTGGCACTACACACGATCACAAGCTGGTCCGGAGTTGCTGAGTCTGTTGTAAACATGCCTACTCATCTCTTACAGCAGTGCTACAGTAGTCTCTAGAGTGGGATTCCCTGTTTAAAGCCAGGAAAACCTCTTCTGGTGATGTATCTTGAAGGTGGAAGTGTGCTTTGTCAACCTTTGTGGTGGGAATTGAGTGGAAGAACACTGATCAATGAAAATACAAAAACAATGCATCTTTGTGAGTTCTCTGAAATCAGTGAGGCCGTATGATGCAGTTCTGCACTACAGATACTACATAACTAATACCTTATTAAAATTCCCTCTTCTAAGCGAGAGATTATGCTTGTTTTTGCCAAGCCTGACTAATTTTGTTTATAATTCACACTGAGCTTCTTGCTCAAGCATTCACTCAAGTCATTTTCACTTAATAGCTGCTTATGAAACATAAAAAGGTTTGTTGATGTAGCATGGCTGCCAGACTAGTTAGGAATTTCGAAAAGCTTATTCAGAAGCAACAGGAATGAGCAATATTAGACTTTTGTTAAACGTGAGTGTTTTTGAGATTCCTTTACTTGCAGTAAATGGTGTAAGAGTATGTTTCCGTTTCTTCTCAGAGTGGCCACTTGCCTGCAGTGCGGATATGGGATGTGGCTGAGGGGTCCCAGGTGGCAGAACTGCAGGAGCACAAATATGGTGTGGCTTGCGTGGCCTTCTCCCCCAACAGCAAATACATTGTCAGTGTGGGCTACCAGCATGACATGAGCGTCAACGTGTGGGCCTGGAGGGTAAACTGAACTCTAATGACTAGCTGCTTAAATTCCATTGAATTTTAAAAATTTCTTCGTGATTAAATGGGTAGCATGTAAATCATTCTGACTGGTGTGGTGTGAAATGCTCTGTTCTAGAAAAAAAACTTCAAGTTTTCAGAAAAAAAGTCAGTTGTTCACAGTGGTGATGATAGTAATGAGACCTCTGATGCATTTAATGCCTCTAAAAGCTAACTTTCACTACCTGGTATTTGAAACATTTGTTTTACATCAAAACTCAAACTACTATAAAACATACCTTTTAAAAATCAGTTTATATTGAAGGGCTTCATAAGGTGAATTGGTACCCAGAGAAAGTGTTACATCATTAATATTTGATGCTAAAATGTACAACACGTGTTGACTCACCATTCATTTTGGATAGTGAATAAACTGTATATTGCTGCTGTCGGAACAAAACCTCGTATCTATTGTATGCTAACTTTACAGGAGAAGGGGAAAAAAAAACCTACATGACTTTCAATGTACATCAATGGAACCAGACTTTTTTCCAAGTCATTTTTGGTCATTTATTTTGGTACATGCTTCATGAAATTTACAAACAATATAAAGGCCAATATGCCTTTTCAAATTATGTCAAACTGAAAATCAACAAAAATGGAGATACAAGGTTCTGTTCTGACAACAGCCCTGTGTTATAGATATTGTGATTCCTTGTTCCCATGACCGCGAGTCTGTAATTATTTCACATCAGACCACTCTGAATGACTTTGATTATATCCCAGCGATTGAATTATGCAGAATCTGTTTTGAAAAATTGGTGGAATTCCCCTTAAAAGGAATTTATTTTAAACCGACCTCTATCTGTCTCACCTGTAGGCTTCCCTGTTTCCTATAATGAATGGAAAATAGTTGACTTCAAATGCTTGTATAATAAGACAGTTGCTGAATTATCCATATTTAACGTTTATTCATAATGCAGATTGTAGGACACTTTCATGAATTTGTTAATTACAGGGATTTGTAAATTTAGCTGTTAATCTGTATATCTGTTCTTTCAGGATGACAGTAGTTTTCCAGAAGGATGAAGTTGTGATTAATACTTTTAGTATTCACAGGCTTTTGTCTGGTAAAGCACAGATGACTTGAGAGTTTCAAGTCAGTGGGTTTTCAGATCAGCAGAGGGATGTGCATCAAAGTTATTATTCATAATAAATGAAGGTATGATACAGATGGCAGATGGAGGTTGGAAAAACCCTTGAGTATTCCTTTAACATCTGCTAATCTACTTGGGGTAGCTGAGATGATGATGATGATAATGATGATGATGATTTCATGATGATGATGAAGAATTTAACCAAGATGAGTAAAAGGGTCTTTTTACATTGCTCTCACAGAAAAACTTATTGGTGGCTGCTAACAAAGTGTCCAGTAAAGTGACAGCGGTGTCATTTTCTGAGGACAGCTCTTACTTTGTGACAGCTGGGAACAGACATGTCAGGTTCTGGTATCTGGATCCCTGCAACTCTAACAAGGTACACTTTATTGAGAAACTACACTCACTGGCCACTTCATTAGGTACACCTGTTCAATTGCTTGTTAACACAAATGGCTATTCAGCCAATCACATGGCCGCAACTCAATGCATTTAGGCATGTAGAGGTGGTCAAGACAACTTGCTGAAGTGCAAACTGAGCATCAGAATGGGGAAGAAAGGTGATTTAAGTGACTTTGAATGTGGCGTGGTTGTTGGTGCCAGACGGGCTGGTCTGAGTATTTCAGAAACTGCTGATCTGCTGGGATTTTCCCACACAACCAGAGAATGGTCCGAAAAAGAGAAAATATCCAGTGAGCGGCAGTTGTGTGGACAAAAAAAAATGTCTTGTTGATGTTAGAGGTCAGAGGAGAATGGGCAGACCGGTTCGAGATGACAGAAATGCAACAGTAATTCAAATAACCACCTGTTACAACCAAGGAATGCAGAATACCATCTCTGAACGCACAACACGTCGAACCTTGAGGAAGATGGGCTACAGCAGCAGAAGACCACACTGGGTGCCACTCCTGTCAGCTAAGAACAGGAAACTGAGACTACAATTTGCACAAGCTCACCAAAATTTGACAGTAGAAGACTGGAAAGATGTTGCCTGGTCTGACGAGTCTCGATTTCAGCTGCGACATTCAGATGGTAGGGTCAGAATTTGGAGTAAACAACACGAACGCATGGATCCATCCTGTGTTGTATCAACGGTTCAGACTGATGGTGGTGGTGTAATGGTGTGGGGGGATATCTTCTTGTTACACCTTAGGCCGTTTGAGCATCGTTTAAATGCCACAGCCTTGTATTGTTGCTGACTATGTCCATCCTTTTATGACCAAAGTATACCCATCTTCTGATGGCTACTTCCAGCAGGATAATGCACCATGTCACAAAGCTCATATCATCTCAAACTGGTTTCTTGAGTATGACCATGAGTTCACTGTACTCCAATGGCCTCCACAGTCACCGGATCTCAATCCAATAGAGCACCTTTGGGATGTGGTGGAATGGGAGATTCGCATCATAGATGTGCAGCCGACAAATCTGCAGCAATGATGTGATGCTGTCATGTCAATATGCACCAAAATCTCTGAGGAATGTTTCCAACACCTTGTTGAAAGTATGCCATGAAGAATTAAGACAGTTCTGAAGGCAAAAGGGGGTCCAACCTTTTACTAGTAAGGTGTACCTAATAAAGTGGCTGGTGAGTGTATGTTTGCATTTGTTTGGATTACAACTTTTCCAGATGTTTTGGTCTTTAACATTGTAGTTTGAATGTCATTTTGTGTAATTGGATGTAAATCACTCCATCGATAATATATGTGAATGTGTTGTATGTGAAAATAAGTTAATATTTTAACAAAAAATGTTTTTAATTTGTATCTGGACTGCTCTCGTTTACTTTGTAAGGCTTTGTTGTAACACTGTGTAACTGATTTGAAACTTGGTTTGGCAGCTGCACTTTAGCCTCTTGCTAAGTATTGGTTACATGGTGCTATATTACAGGCAACAAGAGAGTTTTCTTTAAAAAAAAAAAAAAGATGAAAAGTAACACACAGTTATTTTATGGTACTTTCATGGTGCAAAACAGTTTTCAGGGTGATTCTTAAGAAATATCTGCCTGGCTGCAGTGCTTTCAAATGCGATGACGCTACAGTATGAGAAGAATGTCTGCTACATGTAAATGTATATATCCAAGGCAGTGCCTTGCCTTAATGCGCTATGCTTCTTGCCAGCTTTTCTCTCTATCTTTTCAACTTCATTACAGCTTTCAGCCCCTGTTCCTCTGCTCGGCCGTTCTGGCCTCTTGGGAGAACTGCAAAACAACTTCTTCTGTGATGTAGCTTGTGGCCAAGGCGAAAAGTCTGAGAGCACCTTCTGCATTACTTCTTCTGGGCTGCTCTGTGAGTTCAATGAGAAGAGGATGCTGGATAAATGGGTAGACTTACGGGTGAGTCCCAGAGAACCTTTTCTATTTCCACTTAAGAGATAAATAACTCATGTGTAAGGTATGTGACTTAGTTCAGCCTTTTGTACCAGGGGAGGTAACACTGAGTAGTGGCCTATTTCAGATTCTATTGCTTCTACATTTAGTATCAGCTTAACGCAGTCAGGTTGGCCAAGATTGTTGGGTCTACTTGTCTGGAGTCTTTGTTCTCAGGCTGTGTACTTGTGACAACTGCTCTTCGTTCTACTTGGCACAGTTACTGTGCTGATTCTACTTTGCATATTTAGAGACTGCAGTGAGATCAGGGTTAGACCAAATGTTTAGGATTGTGGTGTCCAGGTGACAAGCTCCTTAAGCTTGTTTCCTTCTTTAGTGCTAAGTTAGGTCAAGACCAAAACCACTCTGTTTTTTTTTGTGTGTGTGTGCACTATAGAGTGTAATAGAGTGGACAGTGAGCACCACTGTGTCTGATCCACTCATGCCAGTGCAGCGCACACTAATACACCACGACCATGTCAGTGCAGTGCTGAGAATGATCTACCACCCAAATTATACCCGCTCTGTAGTGGTCCTGTGTGGGTCCTGGCCACTGAAGAACAGGGTCAAGGGGGCTAGCAAAGTATACAGAGAAACAGATGCACTACAATCTGTAATTGTAAAACAACAAAGATTTCTTGTATGATAAGTAGAGCTGATGAAAAGGACAGTGAGTGTATGTGCTGTGCTGTTGTGGAAAGGTCACAACTTTGATTGCTGTAAATAACTCCCAAATCAGCAGGATGTGAATTTTACAGAGTTTTACATCATCACACTCATTTCCGGGTGCACTCTGCATGGAACCTAACATGTTTTGATAAATAATTATTTTTCTTGAATTTCTCACTAATTGGACTGTAGTTATGTGTCATCATGTCAGTCGACTGTTGATAAAGTTTCTTTTAGAAAATCTGCTCTATTAGTGAGGTTATGTTTTTGATGTTATCCAGGAAATCTTCCTTCAACTTTTTTTTCTGCTGTATGTATGTATGTATGTGTGTGTGTGTGTGTGTGTGTGTGTGTGTGTGTGTGTGTGTGTGTGTGTGTGTGTGTATAAACAAAATGTTATATAAAAAAAATTATATAAAATATAAATTAATAATCCCCCCCCCCCCCCCCCTCCTCCTTTGAATCTGTGACCCCATAGACGAGTACAGCATGTGCCCTGTCTCTGACTGAGGAACTGATATTCTGTGCATGTGCTGATGGGACAGTGCGGGTCTTTAGCCCTGTTGACCTGCACTTTATCTGCACCCTGCCACGTCCACATCACCTGGGCACAGATGTGGCTGCAGTCACTCAGGCCAGGTGGGTCCATCCAGAGCCTCATCTTACAGATGTCCAGTAGATTGATATGGTTAAAATTTCCACTGTTTTCTCAGTTCTTTGAACATGCGTAACAAAAACAATCTTTATGCTTTTGTTTTTTGGGGGTTTTTTGTTGCTGTTGTAGGGGGGAAATCATTCTTTAAACTAACCTCCATCAACCTTTGTTTTATTGTAGAAAACACATATTGCCTTTCCTTCATTTTGATCTTCATGGAACAAAGTTTAGAGGTTGTTTCGCTGTCTGTGCTAAGTGGATTTATGAAAGAATGAATGAGAAATGTCTTATGCCAGCATCAGTTCGTTAATCTGTTCTTTTTTTAAAGCCTTTGTTTTATAATTCAAACCCCAGATTGTGTTTAGGATCTGTATTCAGTTGAATCATTAATACTAAATGTGGTTGCGTAACTGTGTTACATTTTCAGGTCAGGGCCTCTGAACTGGGTTTTCACTGCAACCTTAATCTCCGCTAGACTATATGAGTAGTTTTTTTACTTGTTTCAAGTATTACAATCAAGTCCCAGTGAAGTCTCTCTCTTCCTCCTTATTTTTCAGTCACCTTCTCTCCAACAAGCCAGATGAGCGCTACCCAGACTCTGTGGCAGTGACATATGACCCTGTTAACCTCTGGCTGTCTTGCGTGTATAATGATCACAGCCTGTATGTGTGGGATGTGCGAGACTTGCAGAGAGTGGGCAAGTTGCACTCTGCCCTCTACCACTCCGCATGTGTGTGGGACTTGCAGGTAAATGCTAAAGCTAAAGAAGAGAATGACTAGCTGCACTGCCTGTCAACAGTTTGGAAACATCTCTCTTTTGGATGTTATGTGGGTTTTTTTTTTTTTCAGGAATGTTTAATTATGTTACATTTTTTTCATTTACTTATAGTTAATTTGTAACTTGGTATCAAAAGCAGGTTTTTCATGTTAACTTTAATATATTTAAATTATTTTGGCTGAAATGTTTACACACCTGAAAGGTTTTGAGTGCAGGTGAGTGTTGACATCATAAGAAGGGGATAAACTGAATGAGGTATATGCCAATGTAGCACTTCTAAACAGCTTACCATTTTAACATATTAAGCAAACAGAGACAAAAACATACTTGTTTAACATCAATCTGAAAAGCTAGGTGTCCACACGTTTTGGCAGGCGTGCTTCAGAGAAGGTTTACCTCTGGCTTTGAACTGTTACACTTCACCTACGAGCATTACTTTGCAGTTTGGTAGCTAGTAGAGAATCTGTTGTTATTTTGTTTTTCTATAGTAGAGCATAGGTTGTCATCTTGTATTTGTATAATGTGTGATATATGGCAACACTATTCTCCAGATATACCCTAAATCTAAAGACGGACCACCAACTGGGCTTGATTCTTCAGGATTATTCTTCAGCTGCTCTGCAGACAACACAGTTCGCATGTGGAGCACGGAGGTGCAAATCCCAACCAATGGCAATGTTCTTAGCAGTGTGAGTCTACTGTTTGCTTAGTGATGCTTGTTGTTCTTGTTCCAGTATGTGTTCAGTCTGTCCAGAAGATGGTGCTATAGCTCTGAGCCAATGATTCTTGGTGCCATGTGTCATTTTTTTTTTAGTGATCTTGGGGAAAGTGGGACTGGATCTATAATGACAATTCTCATGTTCAATTCTCAAACACTTTATAGGATCTTCGGAAGGTCATTTATATAGACAATAATACAGCAGCCTTGCTGGATACTGCAATTAACGGTGCAGAGAAGTCTGAGGGTCAGACTGCAGAGAGTCGGATGGGCATCAAAACCATCTGTGTGAGTGCGGATGGCAAACACCTGGCCTCTGGAGACCGGACTGGAACACTGAGGTAGTGCCCACATTGACCATTTGGACACTGTACAACAAATCTTTAGAAGGAGTCATTGTTGTTTATTGAATTGAGTTTTATTTGATCATTCTTTAGTCTACTTCTGCCATATTCTCATTAAAGCTCACATTTTGTGTCTTGAAGAATTCATGATCTCAGCAATATGGAGGAGATTCTTAAAGTAGAGGCCCATGACTCAGAGATCCTGTGCCTGGAGTACTCAAAACCTGAGACTGGTGAGTGCATGTGTGCTTTTGCTTTGGTATATTTAGGACAAAGCTCTCTAGGTTAATCCTTTTTGTTCTGTCTCTTTCCTACAAAGTCAGGTCAAAACAGGACTAACCTGCAGAATTTTAGAAAGTGCTTTTCAGAAGGTACAGGTTAACCTTTTTAACTAAAAGGCTGAGGGAGAAGTGGCTTAGAAAGAGTGAGTGTGTGTCTGTGTGTGTGTGTGTGTGTGTGTGTGTGTGTGTGTGATGTATATCTAATATGATAGACATACATTTTTCTAAGCCGCTTCTCCCTCAGGGTCGCAGGGGGGTGCTGGAGCCAGGTTGCCAGTCCATCGCGGGGAATAATAAATATAATATTATAATACTTTTATGTATATAATGTATATTACACACACACAGTACTTTGTGAAAGTTTTAGGCATCTAAGCATATTTTTAAACAATTTACCTCAGCAGTGAGTTTATCACAATGTACATTAGAATAAAGTCATATTCATCATTCAAATAAACATAAAAACAATAAAGTAACAAGAATGTCTTGCGTCCATATTTTTCCTTGACACCTTCACAGCCACCACAGAGACTTGTTAATATCATCAATTACATCATGAGCAATTTAATGAAGCACTGATTGGTCAAACCAGGAGTTCTTTTAACTACATGTAATAAAAGACTTCCTCGAGGGGAGGTTTGAAAATGGTTAAGTACACTAACATTCATAAAATCACTATTTATTATACATCTCATTAATATTCTATAAATTGTTTATTCAAATATTAACACATCTCAGCAAATAAACACATACTACACAAATAAACAGATTTTGAAAATGTGTCTTGGGTGCCTAAGACTTTCTCGTGTGTGTGTGTGTGTGGTGATAACCTGAGCTAGACAGACAGACAGACCAGGTTATCACCACGACCAATACAAAGAAAATCTGAGTGGTGAAGTCTATCCACAGTAAACCATTTCGCATCAAAATGTTCTGAATAACTTTGTGTGAACAGGCCATATGTGTGACCTGGTGTCCTGATATTGTGTGAAAATAAAGCTGTGTGTGAGCTCAGCATGGTGCAGTGTTTTCTGAGAATTTTGTATACAGTGTCTTTAGGATAACCAGCAAACCAGGTGCTTGTGTGTTCCATCAGGAATGAAGCTGCTTGCAACAGCAGGTCGAGATCGGCTGATTCATGTGCTGGATGTTGAAGAAGATTACAGGCTTCTGCAGACCCTGGATGAGCACTCCTCTTCCATCACAGCTGTCCGTTTCACTGGTGAGACATGTCATTTCATACTTGATTAGACATGTGCTGATATTAACTTTTTTAAATCAAGATAACTACCTAACTTCTAATCACAGTTTACAACTTTATCACTATATTGATGTGAGGGGAAATAAACACTGCATGTGTAAGAATAAATGTGCATAGATGTAGTGTGTATATATGGTCATATTTAATGGCAGTAATGTGTTGATGGTTGTACATTCATGCATTGAGTATGAAAGGACAGCAGCTCACAGTAATGTAACCATTACTTTGAGCTGCTTAGACCAATGACACACTATTTGTGTGAAATTACAATAAAACATAGAATAACAATATCACAGCATAGCAAGACCTTGTGAAACCCAAGCTGCTCTATGTATCTAAAAACTTGTGAAACTGCAACATCTGACTAAAGTGGTGATGGCATTTCATTGCGTACGAATCAGTTCAATACGTCACGGGTGTTAAGTATTTTATTATTGTATATAGGTGCTTGTCTGTGAAAGATACAGTACATGTGTAAATGTGCAGTTTATACCAGTACACTTCTATTAGGCCAATTGCTAAACCTACTGCTATGTTTACCCGTTTTGTGCTCTCTTTGACAATGTGACATTAAGGTGCATTATTTTGCTGTGGATTGGAATTCTTCTGAAACGTTAGTCATCACATGATCTGCTAATGAGCTGGTTGTGCCCTCTCTTTGCTCTGCATGGTGACTGAACCCTACAGCCAATGAGGGGAAAGTGAGGATGATCAGCTGCGGAGCTGATAAGAGTTTGTACTTCCGCACTGCCCACAGAGTGAGTCAGCTCGGTTTTATTTGCATTCTGAAGACTGGCTGTTCTGGGGACTGTTGGATGATCAATTACTCCTTGCTAGTTTCAACAGGTTCAGTTACAGGTTCAGATGTCTTTTCAGGTTGAAACCTTGAGTGGAAGTGATTCCCAGTTGTTACATATCAACACTAATCATAAGTAAAGGCTGTTTAAGGGGTATAAAAGAATGTCAGATGAAGTATATTCACTGCCCACTTTATTAGAAACTACAACCTTGTAGGTCTCTTTTGCTGTTGTCCAGTTAAAGACATCAGTCCATCTACTGAAATGCATAGTTTGCATTAGTGATCTTTTTAGCCTTTCATCAGTAGCCAGTTATGATCACTTAATTGATCTTGGATATGTTTGGGTGGTTGACTACTCAAGATAAACAGACACTGATGTGTGTACTCATACAAGTGCTACAAACCCAACTCATGTCAGTGTCGCTTGCTGTGTTGAAAATGGTCCACCACACACATCTGACCAGTTTTGGTCCTTTGGTCAGAAACTGACCAGAGGTTAAAGGTGAAGAGGGTGGCTAGCAAACTCTGCCTGAAAACAGGTGGAATGTAGTCTTTGATTGTACATCCACACACTGGCCCTATTAGATAGGTAAACTTCATAAAGAGGTTACTGAGTGGAAGTACAAGGTGGGTTTTTCTATTAAAACACAGAGTAAGTTTATTTCAAATGCAGTTCCTCTTCTGTTCCCTTCTATAATTGTGAATTGATTGTTAATCACCTGTTTTCCCAAATATCAAGACTTTCCGAGGAGTCAAATTTAAACGCACCCACCATGTGGTGAGAAAGAGCACTCTTTATGATATGGATGTGGATCCCACTTGCAAGTACGCAGCTGTAGGCTGTCAAGACCGCAGCATCAGGTGTGTGTGCATGCTTCATTTATATACCCTTTCATATAAAACATCTTTTCTGTTAATAATAGTGATTTCTCTCCTCTGACAGAGTGTTCAACATAGGCAGTGGGAAACAAAAAAAAACCTTCAAAGGCTCTCAGGCTGAAGATGGCAGTCTTCTCAGGGTAGGCTGCTAGCTTTAGTAATCAAGTTACACTTCATACTGGATGTATATCCACTGATTTTTCTGGATGGATCTTTTTGTACAGGTCCAAATGGACCCATCTGGTCTGTATGTGGCCACCAGCTGCTCGGATAAGAACCTCAGCCTGTTTGACTTCCAGACTGGAGAGTGTCTGGCTGCCATGTTCGGGCATTCAGGTAAAGACTTTACTTATGTTGTGCTGGTGTTGCTTAGGCTGTCATCATTCTAGGTCAGTATGTTGAAAGGGAAGTATGAGTAATGTGTTTTCCCCAATGTCTCTTTGTAGAAATCATCACAGGTATTAAGTTTACCAGTGACTGCAGGCATCTGATCTCCATCTCAGGAGACAGGTGAGACTGTGGGTTTGTGTTGTGTTTTGTTAGTTTTTGTTTTTTCTTTACAGTGTATTTAACTGCTGTGATCTGCTGCTTCATGTGTGTCCCGACCTCACTTGCTATGTACGTTGCAGTTGTATCTTTGTGTGGCGTCTTGCACCTGAACTGACCATAAACATGAGGGAGCGTCTGGAACAGCTCAAACACTGTCAGAGTGGCCCAACTTTCACAAACTCTGTGTACAGGTACATCAAAAACCCCTTTAGAGGAATTAAAAATGATTACTGAAATGATTAGTCAGGTTATTACTATAATTCTGCACAGAATTATTACTATTACTCGCTACATGGTGAGGAATAAGCACTTTCTGACATTGACGTGGATACCACTACAATTATGCAGCTGTAGGCTGTCAAGATAATGATAAACATGATAATTACATTCATATTCAATTTAAATTTTATATCAACAATATGTACTGTGTTTTGGTAGCTGTGTAAGTTCAGCTGATATTGACAACCCAGTTTTATCGATTTCAGGAAAAAATCACTATATAGAATTAAAATCCACAATGTATATTTATGATTATCAGCTTATATTAAATGTACTCACAGCAATAATACTGCATTAAATGGAATTTTGCAAAAAATATTTTACTTGCATGTAGTATTGAGTAAAAGAATCCACACTTGCAATACTGTTTCTCTATTTTCATGATATGACTGAAGATGCAATATAAAATTACTATGCTTTAATCATTACTGGACATAACTCCAACTTTATGAGGGTTAATAAGCTAAATAACAAAGTTGTGGCTCATGAATTTGGTGTTTCCAAAGACGCGCTTCTACAAGCAGTCTGGAGATGCACAGTGCTCCGTCTATACTGACCAGCTCCTCTGGAAGTGAAGAAGACCAAGAAGATGATGAAGATGAAAGATTTGAGGACAACCAGTCTTCAGATGATCATGAAATCAACAATCATATGTTATTAGAAGAGGATCAAGGTAACATGCTTGCTGTCTTCAGATATAACAAGGACCTAAATTGGGATTAAATGCATTAGTGATGATTTACTCTATTTCAGGTGCTTCTGATGAGGGGAATGATTGGGACTCCTCTGTTAAGGTCAGAAACATTTTGCACTTGTGCTTGTACGAATCAATGAAATGTTTGTTTTTGAAATCTCCATTAGAATACTTTTTTATTTGTGAAATTTTTTATATTTTGAAAATATTTTGAAATCTGCTCTTAACTAGAACTAAGCAGACTTGGTGTAAATTCATTGATTTTAGTAGAACAGAGTCAGGACTGAATGCATGCTCAATTACAACATAAAAGTTAAGTTTATTTGACCTTTCTTGCTGTTATTTGGTGTAATCCAGTTCCAGGAGTCATCTTCAGATTCCTATGCACCTGAACCCTCTTTGCCTGAGGCACCACGGCCACGGAGGCGCTGGTCCTGCAGGATGGGAGAGCTGATGGTGAAGTCCATGCTGGAGCTGCGCCAGCTTGACTCCCTCTCCACACCCAGCTCCCCAAAAAGCAGCTCCATCAGTCAGCTCTGCAGCCTGCCAGCCGGCGGCAGCAGCACCACCAGCCTACAGGAGGACACGGTGAGTGTGCTACATTGCACTGCTGGTCTACCAAGCTGGGCTGTGCACAAATTCAGATTTTTTTTTTTTTTTTGTCTTCCCTTTCTTTAAGGTGTAGTTACTGAGCATTAACCTGCTGATGATTCATGTAAGAAAGTCAGGAAAAAAAATCATGATGGCATAACTGGTGTATGCCAGGTTTGCTATTGGCAGAAAATGCTGAATCAGATTTTGGAGGGACAACAAAGAATGAATCATCTGATTAGGGATCTAATTGAATAATCAATTAACCGTTGACTAACAAATTAGCAATTGTTTGACCAGTGCTAAAAAAAAGTTTTCATTAAATTTAATTTCCAATAAATTACAGGCAGGCTTATTATTCAAGTTGAAGAATAAGTTGGTGTGTGCATATATGGACAAATGTTATGGACAAAGCTTGGACAGATGGCTTTTAGATCTAGAGGTTTCTGTTTAATAATTGATCATTTTATGGTGCTGTGTCTTAAAGCTTGTTAATTAAAATTGCCAGCCAGTGATGGATAATTATTGATTTAAAATAATCGCAATTTGTGTCCATAACTAAGGAATAACCTATCCTGAAATATCACACTGTGGTTCAATTAAAATAACTAGTTTTAAGTCTGGGCCAGTAGTTTCCAATTGTGACATCCATAGTTACTGCTTTTGAAGTATAAAAGCTGTTCACTTTATTTCTTTAATGACCTGTTTATACAGCATATATGCACATACAGTCTATCAAAATGTACAGAGCTTTTTTAGGTATATTTAGAGTACCTTTTTTATACTGAATTATTTATTAGTGAGAACTTCAGGTTTATGTGTGTTCAGTACAGGTGTGGGGCAGGACAACATGGGTAAATTAAGACGAGGGTAGGACTTGACGTGGGTGCCCTGAGGGGCTTGCAGCATTCTCAGATTTCAGAAACATTTTTACAGACTGTTTAACTGCTCAAACTAATAAAAGAATAACTTTAGCATCGCAAAGACCTGTGTGTGTTAGTATTGTAGTCAAGATTGCTAAAGCAGAGTCCGAGTCAGGACAGAGACCAGTATGCTGCGAGTCAGAGTCAAGACCATAAGTTGTCGAGATCAGACCAGATTAAGATTTTTATTTTTTTTGTTAAAAGCAATAAACAAAATGTTTGTGTCTAATTGTAATTGTATGTCCAGTATTATGAATTCTACATTATATATACTAATACACAATATTACATTTTATAATTTATCTTGTAAAATGTAACATTAGGCTATATATTATTTAAAACAATATTATTAGATTATGGTCTTCAAGTATTTTCTTATTCTGTGTGTTCTCTTTTTCTAAAACTTATTCTGAATTATCACTTAGTCAAATGAATATAAACTACATCCATTTTTGTTATTCAATGAAAACATGGTAGTAATGGTATTCAGTTACTGACTGTGGTATTAAGGAGTTAATATTACATGGCTACATAAAATAATGAAAATGTGTAGAATTTGAACAAGAACAAGACTGTTTAAATCAATGGTGCATTTTACAGGAAAGCAAGTCATTTCCCTCACCAGCTGTCAGCTGCTTTGATGACATTACAGAAACGCAAGTAGGTTCAGTCCAGAATCCAGAACATATGCAGTTGTCGGCCAATTCTGTGTCTCAAAGTGGCCTAATGTTGTTTTTAGAACTGATGCACAAATTTTGGAAACTTTGTCATGCTTGGTGTTTGTTTAAATGTTCAATCATAAACCTGTGGCTCAACTATGTGTCAACAGTCTGATTGGTTGTCACTCATCTCATTTGCATAAAGCATGTCCAGAAGGAGAGAGAGTAGAGTGAGGAGGAAGTGCATCAGTGGTTGCTGCGTCAGCTGTGTGTGTGTGTAGAGCTGTCGTCTCTCTTGCCACATTATAACACACTCATTTTAATTCATGCAAATTATCCAGACAATTCAAATAAATAAAGTGTTTAGTATGACACCAATGGAACACACATTTTCCTCAAAATTTCATCACCACTTTTCAAACACTTCTTCACGTCCCTGTTTGTTACAGAAGACATTGTTACTAAGAATGACGAGAGATGCAGAAGTATAGCATAATAATGACTAAATGTGCAAACCTCACAATAATGCACACTGAAAGCACCAGTATGCAACAGTCACTATAGTGCACTTATGAGTTCTGTGGTGACTGAGGCAAAGAAACTTCCTGAAGCAATTCCTAAAGACTGTTTTTGTGCTAATGTCTTGTCATTTACTCTCACATTAATCCAGCATCAGCAGCAACGGGGTAAGAAGCGACGTGCTCGTCCTCATTCTGCCTGGCTGGCTCCTGCCTCATCTCCTGAACCCGAGGGTGTAGTGCTGTACCCGGAGCTGTGCCCCAGCACGGATAGCCTGTCTGGAGCCTACCAGGTGCAGGATGAGGAGGCCCAGTGCCCGGACAGCCACAGCCCAGACAGCGGCAGCTCCATGGGCTATGGCAGTGGAGGATCCAGCCCAGAGCAGGACCATGGAGGTCAGATCCACACTGTAAATAAAACGCGTATAGTAGTGACTGAGGAAAATATGTAAATTTATACCTGTGGCTTGAGCACACTGAAGTCGTACCATGACTTTTCAGTGTTAAGTTTGTAGGAAAAGAAATAAAACACGACTATATCCTTTTTTTTTGGTCCATTTCTGTTGGCCCATTCATCATTAAATGGACTGCAATGTAAAGGGGGTTGCTTTTTCAAGTTGTGCAAACAGAAAAAAAACAAAGGGTTATGTGTTTATATGATGACAATGGTATGCTACAATACAGAACTATAAAACCTGTGGACGTTTACTTTCACAAAATACACAGATAAATCTATATATAAATCCATTTATCTGCAATAAGTCTTTATTTAACAGAAGAATAGTAACTTTAGATATAAAGTGCATCAGTGTGTTGGCATAACCATTTCCAAACCTCTTGGCAATGCAGCCACTACTTAGTTACCACTCAACACCTGGTGTATCTAATCAATCCTTCATTGAATCAAATCGGGCACGCTGCTGATGGGATCTAAATAATTTTTCAGAGCACACACAAGTTGAGAACCAAACCCATGTTCTTCTTAAAGGTTTTTTTTCCCCTCACCCTGACATTTTAATAGCTTTTTAAAAGAACAAAAAAAGAACAAAAATAATGTTTTACTGTCTTTTGTTTTTGTGTGTATTCTAATGTTATGTGATCTTTTACTGGTAGCTTTGCATGCTTGCAGCTGAAATAAGTAGTTTAAAACAAATGTTTTGGCAGCCTCATGGCTCTTTACTTAAAATCTGATGGCCGGGAAGAATTAGTTTAATCCACATTTGTGATCATTTTAAAATTGATCATATTTCACTTCCTCAGTGTATTTGGTGCACCAGTCCAACTTTTGGCTTCTGTTTCTCTCTATCAAATGTCTTTCTCTCTTTGTTGATCTCAGATGACCCAGATACTGTCAGCACTGATGAAGAGCATTATATTCGGAAGGTGGAGACCATACAAAAGTTTCACAAGCCAGAGAGCCCTGTACGAGAGAGCTTCCTCAAGGAGCATTTTGAGACGCTTGCTGACGCTGTCAACATGGGTAGTGACCCTTTCGGTCTACATGTTGGATTTTATGATGCAGCAGTAAATTCTTTGTATTTTTAATATTGATCTATTTTGCTGAATTGTGCTCTCAAACAGAGAACAAGCCCAGACCGCAAGGCAGCATTTCAGCTCGCTTCTTCGCCCAAGGCTCCACAAGCAGGTATAATATATTATATTATATTATATTATATATATATATTATATTAATATATAATATAACCTGATGATGATGATGATGATGATGATGATGATGATGATGATGATGATAATGTCTTTTATTTACTTATGCATACTTAAAACACTTGGCTATTCTAGAATATTCTCATCCATTCTGAAAATTGTGTGGATGATGAATTTTTAGAGGGTTATAAGTTCCGATAGGGCTGATTTTAATTTTATACTCCAAGTTTCAGTTAAGTGCTGAAACTCAACTTAAATAATGTACATGGGGTATGGAGCTACCCATAATTCTTTGTGGTTTAAATTTTTTTTTTTCCCATCAGTTTTCTTTCTAGACTTTTTATTATATATATTATTCTCATGTTAAATGTTGGGCTTGTATACATTTGACATATTTGTTATTTACACCATGATGACGTTTTGTGTTGCCAGTTCAGCATGGCTCTCATTGTGTTCGCCAGTGGCACAAGGTCTGTTGAATTGTATAGGAGAATGATTTGAGAGTTTGAATCTCAGTGATGCCCCTATCGGAGATGCCAAGAAGAGTGTAGGTCAAGCAATCTGTTTATCAGTTGAATTCTAATTCCATGTGCAATGTTGTTGTGGGTTTTTTTTCTTTTTTCTAGAACGTCCTCCCTGTTCCTCTCCAAAACTAGCAGGAAAGTTGACAGAGGTCCCAGTGCCGAAGTTAAGCCCCTGGTGTCCACAGTACGCCCCCTGCATGAGGGGATGGATCAGGGAACAAGTTTGGAGGAAAAAGCGGTGACTAACCCTCTAGAGCAGTGTCCACAACTGTGCTCCATGCCACAGAGGAGGAAGGCTGCTGAGGTTCATCCTGGCAGAGTGGCCAGTCCGAAGGGCAAGAAATCAGCAGTGCTTCTGAAGTCTGTGTCGGCACAAAATCTAACAGCAGAGAGTAAGTTTCACTGATGCTTATGCCTAAAATCACTTAATTAAGGCCATGTTGGCACATGAATATGCACATATTGGGGCCCTGACACACCAAGCTGACTGTCAGCGTCAGAATCCTTTAGGCCATGGTGAGTGATGATAGCTGACTTTTGGCTGTAGTTTGTACAGTGTGCACGGAGCTGTTGGCTGTAGTCTGTTCATTGTGCTGTTCTGGCCAGTTGAGCATGTTGAATTGATTTCTGCTATTAGAAAGCTGAAAATCCGTGCACAAAGACAGACGCAAATGAGAGCAAAGCAAGGCAACGGCACTCACAATAGGGCACACACAGAGAATAACTTAATTTTTCAACACCAGTACAAATTGCTGTGTTTTATCACTAGGGATAGGCAGTTTAACTATTTTTGCTCTTCAAGTATCCAGATATTTATAAAGCAGTATTTGCATGTCATATTCCCAACAGGAAAAATATTTTTTATATTTTGGACAAACACAGAGATCCAAATAAAGTCTAACACGGTTAATGAGCTGGTCATTCAATTCATGGGCTTTTTCACTTTGTCATAAATTATGAACATGTATCAATTGCACATTTTATTTCACTGTTTATTGTACCAACATTACTTTTAAGTAGCCACCTTGTGCCAAGCTAGTTTTAACTTTAAACAGACATTTGAAGCCTGTGTGATATTAAGATAATATATTCTTACTTTGTATGTTGCAGTTTGAGTTTTACAGAGTACATGCCCTGTACATTTGTCCCTTTTACAGTTTTTAGCATGCCCATGCTCGATTGTTTGTCAGTTGTGGTCTTGTTGTGGGCATTTTGCGCAAGTGCACATTTTCACAGGAGATGAGACGAAGGCAGTCAGCAGTTTTTAGTTGCTGCTAGTTCTTCGTTGTCTTGTGTGTTTCAGCGCTTAGGCCTACTTGGACTGAAATAGTGATTTCAGAGAAAGGATGCATGCAGGTCCTTTCAGGGCAAAGGGGTATTCAAACTAATGACAGATATGGCTCACTTCCACACTTGGCACTGAACAGGAATGCTTGTAATTGAACATAGACTAAATAAGTAATTTTGTACATGGCCTAGCAACACTTTAGCAACCACCTGGGATACTGTAGCAACAGTTTTCCAACACCTTAGCAGCCACTTGGAATTTCATAGTAATGGCCTAGCGACATCTTAACAACTACCTGAGCTAGCAGGACAACAGATTAACAACCGCCTGGGATTTCATACAACACCTTTTGTCAAGTTAACTTGGTGTGCTCATGGACATTCTTCTTCTTCTAGTTTAGCATGCTTTTAGCTCATGTTGCAGAGTGCTTATAACTTTTTCTGGTTTTCTTTTGAAGATCGAAAGTCCATGACACCATCCCGTTTGAAGCGTGAGTCTCGGCCGCCCTTGCCTCAGCTCACCATTGAGAGAAATGATTCCAGAGTGCATCTGCATCACCCATCCTCCACAGGGTCCTCCTCTCCTCAGCCCTGGGAGAGTCCCAACGCCAGCCGTCATCTCAAAGCTCGCTCATACATGAACCCCACCACCAGTTTCATAGCCAAGGTCAGCCGTACTGCATCCATCGGAGATGGCCTCCACCTAGGCATACCCAGTGGTGATACTTTGCCATGCTCAGGGCCTTCAACCTCACCTACCACTCCTTATTCACCTCTTCTGCCATCACCTTCTGCTTCCCTTGTTGGCCCATGCAATCAAACCCATGGTGGCTCTCAGACTCCACCTCCTAAAAGCAGCAAGGCACGTGTTTTTGGACGTAGCAATAACCCTGTCTCAGACCATTCCAGCAGATCCACTCCTACAGCCATTTTGGAAACTGCTGCTATTCATAAACACTCTTTTGCTGGAACTGAACACCACCATACGGGTGCTAGCTTTGCAAAAGATCACTTTGCCTCTCATTCTGTGCCTTTGAAAGCTGGTCTGGACCCTGAGGCAGTTTCCCACAACCCACAGCATGAACGCCCCCTGCTGGCTGTCCAAGCCTTCACCATGACATCTGAGAACCAGACTGATCAAGGTTTGCACCGCCGACGCTCGTCCTCTATCATCCTGGCATCTGTGCCCTTTCATCTTCCTCTTCATCACTGTTCCACTGTTCTCTGGCCTTTTTGCTTCACTTCTCCTCACTCTGTCCATTCATGCATGAACCATTGCTGTCAGAGGGGTGAGTTTGGTGCTCTCGCAGCTTATACCATGTACCTAAAGTCCACAGAGGATACAGTGATTCCTCATACCAATGTTCCAACTGTTTTGACCCAGATCTAGATCGCTATCTTTAAATAACTTTTTCTAGGTCATTGCTACATACTGTCGGTCAATATGACCAATTTTCAAAGGATTTTCTGATTTTCTTTTTTCCAGCAGAGCATTCAATAAACTTGGATATCTGCAGGCAGGCTGCTGCTGATCTGTGCAACAACATGAAGAAGGCCACCCAGCTCTACAGAATGGTGAGATGCTTCAGACTGTATTCAATGCCACTTTGTTTCTAAATAGGACATAAATGTTACTGCCCTCAATCTCTGTAATGGAGTTGGACTGACTGTTGCACAAACTGTGCTTTCACTCTTGGCCTCGTTTTAATTTTCTGCATTGTAGAGCTGTTTTTAAAGTGTGGGGGCAAAAAGACCAAGTTAAGTGGGGTGTGGGGGGAGAGTATCTTAGTAGGATGTAGGCCCACTGTGAGCCGACAGAAAAGCTTCAGTATGCCTTGGCAAAGATTCTAAGTCTCTGGAACTGTACTGAAGAGATGGAGCGCCATTTTTCCAAAAGCGATTTGGTTGTACATTGATGGTGGTGCTGTAGAATGCCTTGGCCCAAAATCTCACATGTTCAACTGGCTTGAGATCTGGTGACTGTGAGGACCATTGTATGTAATGTACCTCATTTCCATACCCGTCAAACCAGTGACCATGCCCTTTAGAAAGGGGTGGTGTCTTGGAAAGACCACTCCCATCAGTGTAGAATGGTTTATCATGGGATGAGTGTGATCAGTCAGAATAACTTTATTTTTTGCAGTGACCCCTCCCTCTAATGGGACAAATGGGGTCAAATTATGGCAGTATAATGCCCTCTCAGCATAAAAAATGCATTTTGGCATACACCACACATGCACTTGCCCAGTTGTAAAGAATATGATATTGGGTGACGCAGTTAAATAGGCCTGCTCAGCGTTTTTGCGCATGCCACGGTTCAAGACACTGTAAAAAGGATATTTTTAAAAGCTAGATGTGTGTCCCATTATGCACATACTTAAAGAACTCAGCTCAGTTTTTCATTAACACAATCGACGGCATAGCATAGACCTATTATTCCTAAATTAGATTTTTACTAATTTAAAGCACTTTTAAGTATGTGCCCTGTAGCTCTATTTTCTGTAGTATACAAATATTAAACAACTCAAGATCGTCAAATACTCAATATTAAAGGATTCTAATTAGAACTGGCAAAAAAATTGATTGGGGCCTAGTTTTAAAGTTTGTGTTTTCTGTGCATGGGGTCACAGGTGAGCTCTTGCAGTGGAGAGGCATGTACAGAGCGTCAGGAGATGGAGCGTGTGCTGACTGAGGCTCTGCTGCTGGTGCGCTCTGAGCTTGAGGCCGTTCCCAGGCCAGCGCCTGGGGTGGGAACAGCTGAAGGGGGCGAGCGGACCATGGCCCTGCTGGAGCAGTACTCTCAGCTTCTGCTACAGTCTGTGGAGAAGAGACTCGACCACAAAATCTAACCTCACACCTACCGGACAGGACTACTGATTGCACAGGCATAAAGGTATTTAAGCTTGGACTTGGAGGCTCCCTTTCCTCCCAGAAAGAGTATCAGAGAGGCAATGAACAAGTCAGACAGAGCTGCATAGATTGTGGATCTGCACATAACTTAATTTTTGTTGTTTGAATATTTAAATGTTTTTTCTTTGCTCTTCTGAATACTTTTAGATAGCCTAAAGCAGAAAGAACAAACACACGTTTTTCTTTGATCATTTTTAATCATGCTTTTTCCTGAACCACTTCTTTTTTTTCTTTTTTTTTTAAAGGGTCTGTTTCCTACACAGAAATTAAGCCTAGTTCTGGACTGCAAAGCATTTTGATTGGAAATTCTACATGTAGTCCAGGACTAGGCTTAATTCCATGCCTGGGCAACCTACCCTTAGTGTTTTACAATATTAGAGACTTTTTCCAAAAATACATTGTCATGTGTGTTTTTTTTTGTTTTGTTTTGTTTTGGTTTGTTTGTTTGTTTGTTTGTTTGTTTGTTTGTTTGTTTACATGTATTATGTACATGTGTCTTCAGATACAAGCTGGATTTGTATTTTTATTGAATAAAGTTTTAAAGTGTCGTCCTGGAGGATGTAATTAAGTTAGTAATTCTGTGAGTGTGTCAGGCCTTGAATGTTTGAGAGCATGATTTGTGTGTTTTGGTTACTTGTGATTTCTGTACCATGGCTTTCAACTGCTGGTCATAGTATGTTCTTATTAATAAAACAAAATGAAGACATAAATTCAGTTTTAATGAAATTAAGTCTCATTTGAACTTCGGCTTGTAGTCCTGACACATGTTAAATAAGATTAGTACTTCACAAACATATTTTCCATGGATAATATGTGCTTTGTGGATTATAAAGGTACATAATGTTTATAGATTATAGCTCACCTGAGAAAAAATTAGATCTTCACAATCTTACACTTTATGTTGAAAAACTTGAAAATTACATTTTGTGAGGTGAATGTGTATAAAAATGAGAGCAATGTTCAGTTGAAACAGGGAGAGCATTAGGGTTATAAGCTCTGGAATGTTGGAGTATGTATAGAAAAGGGTTTTGTCCATTTTAAAAAAAAAAAAAAAAAAAAAAAAAAAAATCCAGTCTCTATAATGAATATTTGCTGTATTGGAACATAAATGCAGAGGTTAACTGTTTAACTGTACACTATTAGTTGACATCAGGGTAAACCATGGAGTTCTGACTCTTGCCTTGCAGCCCTGTGCAGAAGGCAAATGCAGAGGGGCTGGTAAAGCAAGCAGTATCTGACACTCAGGGCAGTGTGTCCACGTTGACTGAAGTTAGACTGACGTCGTGCAGGATGTTGATACGGTCGATTTGGTTAACCTCTCTGATGCGGTGCTTGAATTCAAAGAGGGGTGTGTTATTGACCGCCACCTTGAATTCATTGATTGAGCAGAGGATCTTCATCTATAGAGGAAGAGGAAAGCCTTGTAAGCCTGTAGTTATGTGAAGCGCTCATCCCTACATTCAACTTAACATTGAACTGGAATTATACTGCATTAGACAGTTACTTAAGAGCTCAAGGCTCAATAGGTGTTTTTGGCTAATGCTGTGATTCGTGATGGTGCAAATAGAGGGTCAAATGTTCTTTCCAAGACACCATATCTAAAACATTTTGAAATATAAAGAAAAGCCAACTTTTTTCCAGTCCCTTACCTCAAAATGTTGTCCAGCAGCAAATGGAAATGGTCCTAGAAGGTTCCTTTCTTCAATCCCCCATTTTTCTCCCAGCTTGTGGTTGCGGACAAGAACCTGCTTCCCCCTTTCATTGAAGCGAGGGTTGATGTGCAAGGCGATATCATTACCACGCAGGAAATTCACTGTGAACCTGGTACATATCCAAAAAAAGGCCAAATTAATGCTCTGGTGTTGAGGAGCAGGCCAACTGCTATTGAAAAATGTATTAAGTTAATTGTGCCTTAAGACGCAGGACTTCTGTTCACTCACATTTTAGCATCAGGCTTAACCTGCCCCCTTATTGTAAGCATCAGCTTGTCATATATACCTCTGGGGAAATTCATGTTGAATGGCATAGACTGAAATAAAGACAAATAGAAACAGTTTGGGGTTGGATTCTCTTTAGTGTTATGCTAGATAATCAGGGTGAGTGATATGGCAAAAATATATCATTACCCATTATGATGCATATTGCCTACTGTGAAAAGTATAGTGTTCCTGAGATTTGGAATAGATGCACTAACAAAACATTCGTGGCACATTTCACAGTATTTAATTTTTTTTATTATTTATTTATTTATTTATTTATTTTAACATGCATGTTTATACAGGACCAATTATACTCTATGAACTCCTGACAATAGGACAACTTTGCTACATGGGACCTCTGTATGGATCGCTTTTTAAGGGAACATGCAGTTTTGTCTGCAAGTCTTTGAAGTAAAGGTTGCCTTTGTGGTCATACTAAACACTATTGGTCCTATAATTTAAAATATGAAATTTGTTTTATCGTAATTTTCCTTCCAAATGTACTCACGATACTCACCCATCTCTAAAACATTGGATATTTGATTGTCAGAGGGTGGGGAAAAATATTAACCAATGGAATGTTGTAAAGGAAAACGTTTTCTAATCCACACTGATGTTAAGTATTAACAATATGCTCAGAAAAGCAAATTGTGTTGTATTTTATTGTGATATCATATTGTCATACCACCCAGCCCTGCAACCAAAATAAGTCTGAAATCAACAGTATTGCCAGATAAACGTGAAAGTAGGCAATGGAGTATGTTACTGTACATCAGAGGTCACCCACCATGCTCCTGTACATCTACCTTCCTGCAGACTTTAGTTCTTAATAACCCCCTGATCCGTTTATTTGTAGCCTTCAGAATAATTGACTGATTAGCTGTAGGAGATGTGTTAAATATGGTCTGGAGGTGACTGCAGCTCTACGTTCTAGTGGAAATAGATAATGTATCCAGCCTAAGGTTTGCTATCTTACCACAGGGCCTGTAGATGGAGTTGGTGGCCATGGCTGCTGCTGACCTCCTGTGGGGCTTTGACCGGGCCATCCAGGCTGCCCAGGCCACCCTGGATGGGTGGGAAGGTACCCTGTTGGCGGAGGAAGCTGTGCAGGCCAGTTGGGCTGGATGGGCTGGCTAGGTTGGCTTGGCTGGCTTGGCTGGCTTGCTGGGGCAGGTAGACTGGGTTGACTAGGTTGGCTTGGTTGGCTAGGTTGAGTTGTTGGAGGAGCAGGCCAGCCCTGCTGGCTGGGTGGTGCTGGTTGGTTTGGTGGCCAGTTCGGTGCACATGGTTGCATTCCAGGCCAGGTAGGCTGGTTGGGCTGAGATGGCCAGCACGGTTGGCAGGGTTGGGCTGGCCAGCCTGGTGCTCCTGGTTGCTGAGTGCCCTGGCATGGCCATATACTGTTACCCTGCTGACCAGATGATGGACAACTCATTCTGTCTAGGAACTATGGGTGAGGGAACACAGTGGGGTTAGTGTGTTATTTAACATGAAGTAAACCAAAGATTTTTGAATGCTATGAACACCATACAATACACAACAATTTTAATCAAGACAAGATAAACTGTTTTAGCAGTGTGCTGAATGGGAAGAAAATGTGTAGTTATTATCCATATATGATATTCATCCAATAATGTGTACATCAGTCCAATACCCTTTGATTAATGTGACAGAACCAGTTTAAATGAATATTACACTTAGACAATACTATTACGATTATGTTCATGACTCAAAGAAGGAAAATCCATTTACTGATGTAGCCACAAGAGGGCTCTATGTTTCACACAAATGATTTAGATCATAAGCTATTGGTCTTGACAGTCTGATTTATGATGAGCTTTGTGTCTCTTAAAGTGATCCAGCGTTCTACAATCAGAAATTTAAAATTGCTCATGGTGACATTTTCACATGGAGTATGACTATAAAATGCTCCTCTGGGAGTATCAAAAGACCTCTGTTGACTACGAATGCATAGTTGAAAGAATATTCATTACTATGAACCCCATCAGTAGTAATTACATTTGGTCACAATCACTTATTCACCAGTTTTCTTAATTTCTGTTCAAATTAAATTCACTGATGTTAATATGACCACTTCTAGTGCAGATCTACCTACAACAAATAAAAATGTATTTGAAAATCTAGTAAACTTACTTATGGTTCTCCTTTAAGACATTGTTTAAAATCTAACGACACACTCAAAACTTTACACATGAAGCTCTGCTGGAAGAATGTATGATACCATCTCCAGATCTTCCTACAGACTGTGTTTCAATGAGGCTTAGTGAGACCTGCTACACTGTTTTCACGTGTGAACACATATATAATCTAGATTATGTGCATTTTAAAAAGCTACAGTGTAAAAAGATACAAGCTACTACGCAGCTTAATTCTTAGTTTTTTCTCACTAACTTCATTATTTCTACTCAGCAGAAAAGTTTCATTAAAAATGGACATACAAATATTTTACATTTGAAAGTTGTGACAGAATTATCAAACATACATACAGAAAAATGATGATGGAATAAGCCTTACTATACCTGTATAAATGCAAAGTAGACTGGGATACACAACCGCAGATGACCTCAGAGCAGACCTGAAAGAAACAACTTCATATATATATATGCCCTTTTGTTTCTGACCACTCCCACTTTCCTAGTTTTCCAAACTTCTTGGAAGACCACACCCAAGGAATGAAATGTCACATTCCACCTCATTACAGCTAAACAAGGTTTTGGATTATATTAAAAAAAAAAGAAAAAGAAGAATCCTATACACTGGTCGATCTAGGCGCATTATTTGGGTGATCTGATAGAGGAACTGAGCATATAAAGTCCTACTGTGCTCAATATCAAAGTCAATATGCATATAAATTATAATGCAATACAATATTTTCATAGATAGCACAACATTCATTAGATAGAGGGTTGGTTTGTATGAGTCCAGTTTGTGTTTATATATATATATATATATATATATATATATATATATATATATATATATATATATATATATATATATAAACACTTAAGAACATATAAATGTCGAAGTTAAATATTCTGCTCTGTGTGGTTTCATCCATACTACTGTTCAAAACTTTAGAATTCTTTGTTATGATAATTAATTCTGTTGTTTTATACACAGTAATTATAGTGAGAGCTACTGTACATAAGACTAATCATAGTCAAATGAGCTACAAGATTATTTTTTTTAGGATATTTCAAATGTTAAATTTATTTACAACATTGCACCACTTTATAAGTCTTCTAAAATCTGATATGGCTCTGTTCATCGATCTGGACACATTATTCACTGCATTTCTACATACAAATGCAGTGCAGAAAACATTTTTGCCCCACAGTCTGTATGTCAGTTTGAAGAATATAACAGACTGTGAATGTGGGGTTTGTTCTAAAATGCTCCATTTAAGGAAAGCTTTCAGAGGCAGTGATGAGATCCAGACATCTGAAATGGTCATTGCATCTAAAAGCTCCTTCAGAGAAAATGATTACACTGTTAGGTAGAACAGTGGTCTTAAGGTTCAATTGTGTACCTAAAAATAAGGTTTTCCAAGTAGAAAAGTAAATATTTTCATCTTTTCACAACCTAATGTTTAAAACAGAACAATAAAATAAAAAGCCTGAAGACGAGGCGGGGTGTGTGGAGTTCATACAAGTTATCAATTCATACAAGTTCCCTGACTAAAGGTACTGAGATGTACCCCTGAGGGTACCACCCCAGTGACAAGAGGGGTAGTGTCCCATTTTTCCCCTTTTTGTTTTTTTTGAGAGTGTACATGAAATGGTTACAAATGCTAATGGTACTAATGTCATCATTAGCATACAGAAATGCTAACAAAAACATTGTTTTAAGTTTTCTAAAAAGCCTTTTAGTCTTAAACATATTGTTTAAAAACTAATTCCTGGTGGAGATGTTGGAATTGCTCCTGTCATCAGCATTGCATATAAAAGCTCAGATGATACATAGAGGTTCACTGGTGGTTTTGGATAGTAAATAAAATGGCTGTATTTACACTGTAAACATTGTGACCTCTGATTTCTCGCATCACCACTGTAAACAAATCAGAGTCTGTTTTTTCACTACGTTCACTAGAACTTAGAATCTTTAAGATTATACTGGTTTATAGCACCATCAACAGAGTGGTCTATCTGCAATGATTTTCAGTGGCGGTTATTTGCTGTTCGTATCTGTCTGTCTACGGATTGGAGCGGGTGGGGCAGGAATGCAGCTGTGTGGACAAACAGACTTTCTTTTCTTCTCAAAGAACTGTCAGTGCATTCATAGATGCACATCCCAAGTTGCCATAGAAACCAGGGTAAGTTTATATAGGGAATAACACTTGGATAATGCAGAAATATGTTGCTCTATGAAGACTGAAGAAAAGTGGCTAGTATGATAAGCAACATACACACTATATGGCCAATTCAGGTTTCTCAGCCACACTCATTGCTAACAGGTGTATAAATCTAGCACATAGCCATGGGTCGCACTGAAGAGCTTGGTGACTTCCATGAGCAACAACAGCTCAGCTTCATATAGGAACTCCAGTGGCCTGCACAGAGCCCTGACCTCAACCCCACTGAATGCCTATGGAATGATTGGAACACTGATTGTGAGCCAGGCCTTCTTATCCAGCATCAGTGCCTCACTTGATGGAATGGACTCAAATTCCCACAGACACTCCAAAATCTTGTGGAAAGCCTCCCTAGAAGAGTGGAAGCTAAGAGCCAAGTATGTATTAATGCCCATAACTTTGGAATGGGATGTCCAACAAACTTACATGAGTGTGATTGTCAGGTGTCCACACACTTTTGGCCATATAATGGAATTTATAATGGGTAAGCTGTTTTAGAAAAACACTTTAGGCACAATTGTTTCTCGGTTTCAAAGGAATATTACAAATGGAGTATTATAATGTCGCATACACACTATTTTCCCTTTCTCCCTTTTTGTCTGTGATCCTCCTTTCTCACCATGGCGTGATCAGCGTGTTGCTGTCAGCGGTCATGAGACTGTTACTAACTGCTCGAAAACATGCACTGACTTGACAAGTCAGGAGTGCAGTAATGCAATTACAGTGGATGGCTCAACTGAGCTGTTGTGTAACACTGCTCATCTGTAAAAGCCCACTGTTTGGATCCACTTTTCAGAACTGGGCACAATCTAAGCAAGGTCGAACCTCACACTATAACATACTGAAGGTTAGGGTCATTCATTGAATCAAATTTATCATTTTCTACAATGATTAAAGCCATTGATCATCTGCTCAAGCCACATTGGCATAATTTACCTTGTTGCTAATTATGTAGCGTTTAGGTTATGGCATCTATAAATATTAGAAATGTAATTTTAGAACAATTTAGTGTACAGCTTAAACCGATGCTATGCTGGTATACTTGCGTATAATTTCTGAAGGGAGCTCTAATGAATTCACCACCATCACATGATTTTGGAGGAGTCATAAGTCCAACATTCAGCAAACTAAGTCATAGTGACCATGGTTACAAAACAAACAAACAGTGGGCAGCACAAAATGAAAGTGTTCTTCATTCCTTCTCTTATTGTCCTTCAACTTCCCTTCACTTTATCATCTTCAAATTCAGTCTCCAACTACGAAGTTAAAGAAACTGACGCTGTTCTTTTATAACATCAAACCCAAAATATCATGGTAATGCATAAATAAATATTTCTGAAAGATTCTGCCTTTACTTTTAAACTTTATATTTTAAACTGTGGCCAACTGTAGTCACTGTGCTTAACATACCATTTCAAACTTTAATCACACTTGAATCACACCAACATCACACAAATGCCCGCTCACAGCACACGGGGGTGGAGGGGACAATGACTTTGTAGTTCTTTTTTTTTTTCTTCTAGAAGTTTGAATGTGAATCTTTGTAAATATCTGCTTTGTCTATCTATTAGCTTTGGCCTAAAACTGTGCTTTATTGCCTTTATTTTCTGTTGCTACTAACAGTGTATCCTTTAGCTTGCTAACTAGCTGTCTAGCAGAGTTGTCATCAACATTCACACCCATTGTGAATGTAGCAAATTAAATGCTACAGTTTTGAAAGATTATTTTTTATTTTTTTTATGTTTATTAAACTGTTTTGTCTGCCACTTTTGGTAAGTTTGAGAAGAGAAATGCATCAGGTTGCAATACGTTCTGCTACTAAAGCCGACACTTTGACCGCTTGTGTAACAAACTTCACTAATAATATAGAAAAGAAAAGGTCCTTAAGGTGCTGTTGGGGACTCAGGCAAGTGGAAATGACAAGGCCAAGTGAATGAGGCTACTTGAAAGCCAGAACTGAAACAGAGACCTTAATTTTTCAAAGCATTAGTCTTTCCTAAAACAATGCTTTAACCAAAAATTTTATTCAGTGTACCCCACACATCACATCTAATGCCTCAGCCAAGACATGTTTTGTGTCCGAAGTTAGCCTCTTTAGTTTTACACTGAATCTATGAGGCTAATGTATCTAACAAGTTGTTAGACTTGCTTATGTGGTTTCAGACTCTTATGACTATGGGTCACATTAATGTCAAAACTCGCACATGCGCAGGGCCCATGGATGCTTCTGTCAGCGAATTCTATTGGCTGATGGCTCCTGGGGGCGTGGCTGACTGCGCAAGACGACAAGCCCCCTTGCAGAAGACAAACATAGTTAGCGGAGACGAACATCGGCAGGTGAGTGAGGTTAAAAACACTAAACTCAGGTTTATCTAAGTTATAAGAATAATTTGCTAGTCAGGCTGAACATCGTTAACCTTTAAGTATCATGCTGGTTGTGCTTATCCATTTAGTTTGGACTTAATCTGTACGGAGTGTAATGTTAGTTTAGCTAATAGCTAACGTTGAGTGGAATTGGCAACGAAATATCTGGAAATTAAATTGTGTAAAAGGACATTTTTACTGAAATAACAAATGAACGCAGCATCAACAATAAAACTTCATATCTTTAATGCTCTGCTACTGGCTTTAGTGTGCAGTTCAGAGGTGTCCAGTCTTGTCCACAAAGGGCCGGTGTGGGTGCAGGTTTTCATTTCACTCCAGCAGAGCGCTCCTGACTCCACTCTTAATCAGTCTGCCTCAGTCTTCAGACAGCAGAGCGCTCCTGACTTCACTCTTAATCAGTCTGCCTCAGTCTTCAGACAGCAGAGCGCTCCTGACTCTACTCTAAATCAGTCTGCCTCAGTCTTCAGACAGCAGAGCGTTCCTGACTCCACTCTTAATCAGTCTGCCTCAGTCTTCAGACAGCAGAGCGCTCCTGACTCCGCTCTTAATCAGTCTGCCTCAGTCTTCAGACAGCAGAGCGTTCCTGACTCCACTCTTAATCAGTTTGCCTCAGTCTTCAGACAGCAGAGCGTTCCTGACTCCGCTCTTAATCAGTCTGCCTCAGTCTTCAGACAGCAGAGCGCTCCTGACTCCGCCCCCAGGAGCCATCAGCCAATAGAATTTGCTGACGGAAGCAGCCATGGGCCCTGCGCGCGCGAGGGATATTTCACATTCTGTTGTCTATAAAATAGACGAGAGTATGTAGACTGAATTTTCTCCATATGCTTGTCCGTGTTTATCGATAACAGTATGTCATGAATCATATTAGCAGGCCCTCTTACTCCATTTAGAATAAGAGGAAAATCATCAATCCCACTTTATATTAAGTGTCTCTAATAGCTGTGTAGTTACATGCAGTGGTGGACAGTAAATATAATTCGTTACTGTACTTAAGTATTTTTTTCATGTATCTGTACTTTACTTAAGTATTTCTATTTTGGGTGACTTTTTACTTTCACTCCACTACATTTCAAAGTCAAATATCTGACTTTTTACTCCACTAGATTTTGAGAAATCTGTTGTTCCTTTTGGTTTCTGTGTGTATAAAAACGTAACATGTCAAAACAAAAAAAAAATGCAAAGCAAGAACACCAATCAGGGCACAGTGGTCACTTTGTTCTGAGCTTGTTTTGACCTGTTGGTCATACCAACCCGGTGCAAGCACACAGTTCAACGTCAGTGCAGCAGTGTAAAAATTTGGGAGCACATACGTCTTCCTAAATGATGAACTAACCTAACTTTGTGTAAATAGATCACAATATAGAAATATGTACACACATGCAGTCGTGACTGGCAGGTTTCTTTTTTTATCAATTCATATAAACACACACACACATATACACTTCCATTTTATAGTAAAGCTTTGGTTAGTTATTGTTTATGAACAGAGACCTACAGTTTAATATAGTAAAGGAAAACGTATTTGTGATCCTGAGTTTAAAGCAAGTTTTTATTCAACTTGTAACTAATTTACAAGGTAATCTTAAACTGAAACTTTGAAACTGCTTGTTTGTAAAAGTGATTTCAGAGCCACTCGGTTCTCCCTGATGGAAACTGTTTACCTACAGTGTTTTGTGCTTATAATCATTTTAATAGACGTCAGCGTCACTAATTGATGACGTTCTATTAAAAGACTGGTTTACCAAGAGAGACGCTGGAGGATTTTCACCTAAAATGAGTTCATGAAGCAAGTCTTGTTATAAAAATGATAACAGGACATCAGAGCCATAAATAATCTTTTAGTACTTTTACTTTCGATACTTAAGTACATTTGAAGGCAAATACTTTAGTACTTTTACTCATGTTGGGGTCTAGAGTAAGGAGTTCTACTTTTACTGGAGTAATATTTTACCTTTGGTATCTCTACTTTAACTCAAGTACATGATTTGTGTACTTTGTCCACCTCTGGTTACATGTGAATAACATGTGCAACAACAATGTAACTAATAATGGTTTAGTCACTGTTACAGATGTAATGACGTGTATCAACTTCAGTTTTGCCTCATGCAATTACACAAGTATCTTAGTAACTAACAGCCTATTCTGTCTCATGTAATTACACAAGGGTAATAACATGAATGTAATCACATTTGGAAACAGACAGAAACAGCAGTTTTTTTCAGAAGGTATTTTTCCAGCAGTAAAAGAAAGTATGTAATAACTTACAGTGTAAGTAATGTCTTAGTGTATCTGACAGCTTTCCTAACATTTAGCTTGAAGTTATGTTGCTTGTGCTGTGCCACTGTATCCTGTTTCAGCTTTAAACCTTTCTGTAATGTGACAGTACAGCAGACATCCCCTTATCTTAAAATGTAGCTTTTATGACATTAAATAAATGTGTTGCATTTCCCCCCAAAGCAATGTCTATATTACCACTCCATTGTTCCACAGTACCTACATAACAACTACACAGGAACTGTCCCCTTGTTTTAGAGTGCAAATTTAACGCTGAATTATAGGAAAGTTCCTGTGTAAAAGATACACTTGTGTAATTACATAGGCTATGCTTCTGTAATCCATCTGTAAGAGTGACAAAATCATAAGTAGTTAGTGCTGTTGCATATGTTATTCTTGTGTAACTATACAGTTATTAGAGACACTTAATATAAAATGGGACCAAATCGTCTAAATACAGTTTGTTTGAACTTCTGCTTTAAACTGCTTATTTTGTACTGACATTGGATCTTTGTCAGGAATAAACATCCTTCTCCTGGATCCATATAGCTGGAAGCAATTGGTGTCATGAGGGGAGAGATAGAAGAGCATATGGAGGTCATCACTTAGTTACCAGTTAGCCATTAGACAGCTGAATAGTTGTGGCCTCTATTTTCTATGCACAATGCAGAATGAATGGGGTTGACTGCTTATCTATCACAATTCTACAAGCACACAAAGACACTCTGCAGGAGAACAGCGTGCCAGCTGTGGGCTGACATACTATGCTGTTAAGTGTGTGTGTGCACATGCATGCGTGTGTCAGTGTGTAGACCTTGGCTAGTGAATTTGGCATCAATATCAACACTGATCTTCATCACTGTAGCCTGTAGCTACTGAAAGCTAATGTTATATGCAGAACACTCATCATGAGCTATACACAGAACCCGCCCCACTATTTTAAATAAAGCAGTGTCAAGGCAGTTGCAGTGCAGTGTGGATAACTTACTTTCAAAATGAGCTTAGCAAATAAAGTAGTTAAGATGCATATATTTTTCATTAAAAGCAGACCTGCAGGGGTATTTTCCACAACTCCAAGTTCGGTCTTAGAAATTTGTAGCACTCTCAGCTTCTCGTGATCCAAATAATCCCAAACACATTTACGGCATTTGGCAGACGCTCTTATCCAGAGCGACTTACAATTTGATCCTTCTACACAGGTAAGCGATTGCAGTGTTAGGAGTCTTGCCCAAGGATTCGTATAGTGTAGGGAGCTTACCCAGCTGGGAGATTGAACCCCAGTCTACAGCATAGAAGGCAGTGGTGTTACCCACTACACTACACCAACCATTTAGTGCCATTAAGGTCTGGACTCTGGGGTGGACAGTCCATTGTTCTGAGAAGACCAGCAGCTTCTTTGTTTGATTTGCAAGTGTTCTTGTTTGTTTTTTTTTTTTCCTTTAATCAATATAAACTTTTGGATAGCTACACGTCCTTTCAGAACCATATGGAAAAGTTGTCTGTTCAGATCTGAAGCAAAAGTGGAGCTTGATTTTCTCCTTTCTCTCAAAAAAGAAAGCTTTAAGCACTGTTTATCTGACGGGGAGAGTTTTAAACTCCAGCTTTGGAAAGTCCTGTTTTTTTTCTTATTTTCCTTTGTTTTTGTCTTCCCTAATGCAGAAACATATCCTGAAAAATAAATAACTTGCAGTTAATTACTGTTTTAGCTTCAAAAATTCAATAGATGTCACTTCATCTATTTAATTTTTGAAGGTAAAAGTCATTAAGTCTAACTTATGCACAGTACTGTAAAAAAAAAAACAAAGAAAACTTCATTAATCCTGAAATAAATACAGTTACTTTAGTATGTTACAGCTGTGCATGTTACATCAGAAAATTCGTTGAAGTTTTAACACGCCCACAAGAGACATAAACAGTAATTTGGTTAATAATGGTAAACAGGTTTACAAATGTGTGCATGAATGACCCTAAATATTTTCACACAATTTAACTTAACCACAGCATTGTTGTACAATTGACCATTTTATGGCCCTCCTCTGACACATTATATCCAACATATTAAAGAGGTCAGAAGTATGTGAACATTATGGATAAATGCATGAAGTTAAGGAACTAAACTTTGTTTGATGAAAGTGTTTTGAAGTGTTTGCTACTGAGACCATATTATACGATTTTGATCAATATATTCACACATTTCATTGCTATCATGACAGATGTTGTATTAAGGATTGAGCTTTGATGCTTACACTATCCTGCATTGGACTTCTCAGTTCCTTATATCTCTTCATGAGGAAAAGAGATCACACCTTACAATGGAAGCTTATTATTCAGTAAATGCTTTGAATTCTTTGGTAACTACTCTGAAAGCTAGTTATGTAGTAATGAGAGTGAAGAATTGAAGAGTAGGCCATAAGGCTCATCTTCAGTCTTCACTCATACAAGTGCTAAATGTAGTGTAGTTTTTCAGGCTCCCTTGCCACTAAACATTGTCCTGAACTTTTTAAATGCTAGTGTAAATGGCATTGTGGGCTGTGTTTGTCCTGGCTCAGTGAATCATAGAGGTGAGGGTGTTTGTTGTGTTGAATGCAGCTGTGAGGAGAAAGGGAGCTGCTATTTTCGGGTCTTATCTGTGCCAGCTGACGTCACGCGAGCTGACAGGCCTTGCGTCTCCTGTAGTCTTCCCAGCAGGCAGCAGTAATATCAGGAGAAAACAGGGGCCAACACCGTGGAGCCAAGCAGAAACTGAACCCCAATGACCTGCTGTCTGATCCACACTGGCAGCAGTAAAGGCACGTGTGTTATGGATTGTCTGGCCACAGCATGTCCACACATCAAACAGATCGAATCAACCTTAACAGCGCACCACTCCACTCTTTTGCATAATTTAATTTGACTGCAAGAGGCAAAAAAATTAGCATACTGCTGAGGTTTCCCTGAAGTGATATGAGGGGAGAGCAGAGACTTTTTTCTCAGTTAAAGATGCTTTAAAGACACTGAAGGTTAGTAAAATGAAAGAAGTCAATTTATGACCAGTGTACACAACTAAAAGTATATAAAGCATAAAAATGAAACATAAAGTGTAATTAGATAGATAGATAGATAGATAGATAGATAGATAGATAGATAGATAGATAGATAGATAGCAAATAAATTGTAATTGTCCATTAAAATGCAGAATTGGGGGCTATGTACTTAATATGCACTTACTGTATTTTCACTAATAACACCATCAAAACATGTCATTTGACAAGGGGTGCCCAAACTTTTGCACATGATTGTAGATAGATAGATGTGTAAGTGTTAGGCAAGTGCACAATATCCAGAGCTGATTAGGAGTTGCAGTGGTGCAGTGATGCAGGGACCAGCGGTCATCAGTCTCAATACAGATTGTAGGAGGACAAGAGGGAAGTGATGACTGTTCATTATAATCTCAGAGTTGCAAAAAAATGCAATCTAAGGATTACAATGTATAACTTTCAAGTGGCTGAGGATGTGCAGAAAGAATGAAAATAAGAGAACCATTTCTTAAACAAAGTCAACATACTCTTAACCTCGCATGTCTCAAATGAAAGGCAACTGTGTTGAATTAAATTGTTCATTTGAGAGCTGAAAGTGGTCTTGAGGTATCAGAGCTGTGCTGGTAATGCTATCAGTGCATTAAACCCATTCCTTTTCCGGCCAATCAGCTCCCGTTGCCAGGCAGCATGAGGAGGGATGCTGTCAGGCAGACACAAGAGGATTGTGGGAAGGGGGGGAGGGTTTGCCAACTACAAAGCGCCTGCATTAGTCCAATGCTGATAAGCCATGCTGTCTCTGTAGAAGAAAAAAAATGCCTGGCAAAAGTCCAAAGTGCTGCTTCATAGCAAACACTGGAAGCCCTTCCCAGAGTGCACTGGTTTAACACAGTCTTGGAGGAAATCAGGATAGACAAGGAGCTGTTGTCATGGGGACAGAGTCATTTCCACTCCTTTAACTGATTTACTATGTAAATGGGAATAAATGCAATTTTATAAGCATAGAAACAGACCTGTTTGATTTTCTATTAATAAGGATTCTTTCCTGTTCTGCACTGCCTGCTTTTCACTGCCCACTAACTGTTTGTGAGCTTCACTATTAGAGTCCACCCTCCTGCACCTCCTTCATCACTGAGCACACCCTGAGCACCCAAACCACTGCAGCTGTTACCTACAATTGAGGGGCATTACTAGGAGATTATGGGCCATAAATAAATAAATACCCCCCCACCCCAAACATTACTTTAGTTTCTAAGACATCTATTAGGTTTTACCTCATTATTAGCAAAGTAACCATGAATTTAATTATTATTTTATAAAGCAATAGTCTATAGATGTTGATATATGTCTTTTTCCATTACATTATCATTAATCCATGATTGACATATATATCAGAAATGCAGACTGTTTCCACTATTAATGAATATAGGGTATTATGTGGTAGTATTTACAAAAGAACATCTAAAAAATAATAATGCTAAGAATGCTAAATAAAAAATAAAAGAATGCTAAAAACGTCAGGCCTCCAGCTAATTTGGTAAACACTGGTCATGTTTTACAAGTAATCTGTAAGTTATTTATTAGTAATCTGCAACATTTTTGCAGCCCATATCATAAACTGAAAACAATTCAGCTTATATAAATGTCCACAAATGCCATCAATTACAAAAGTCTTTACATTATAATATGAAATACTACTCCATAAACAACCTCACTTTTATCCATCCTGCCTTGGCAGAAGACCAGACCACAGATAAGTATGTATATGTGAGTCAATTGGTTTTAGTAAACTTAAGGCTGTATGTAAACTTAAAGACTTAAGGCTGTACACTGTATGTGTATATCTACCTATCTATACTATACTACTCACCTCCATTCAAAGACAGTACATTGCAACTCACATATTCAAACTACATTTTATTTGTCTGAAGCCCAAAAGATCCGCCTCCTGCTTTCTCCTCTAAATCTATACTAAATGGAGTGGATGAAAGAACTGAAATCAATTAGGGCTCATAGCTTTCACTAGGATTGCTCTGATCAGTCTAAGCAGGCGTCACTAATGTCTGACACAGAAACAGACACACACCCTCAGCAAACAATGCAGATGCTTTTGACAGATTTGTGTCTAGTGCCCCTCAGTGGTTATATTGATAAGCACTCCATCAACATAATGGATGAGAACTGCTACACACTGACAGCACTGAGGGTAACTAGATATTTTTACTTCATAGAGAAGCTGAATTTGGTAGTTTACCAAAAAGAAACTACTCACCTCATAGAAGGAGCACATATATGGTCCAGATTTTTTTTGACCTGCCTTTATACTGTCGGGATGTTGCTAGTAAAAACACCCCCCAAGTCATAGGGGGTCCTGCAAGTATGGAGACATAAAGACATCATTGACTTAAAACATAAAATATAAACGTGCCATAACTTTTGCACAGGCCACAATTCATCTATTGTTTTGAAATGTGAAATTTAGAAAATAAACTGTAATTGTGCATTTATGTGTGCAGTAGTGTACTCCCCGTAGAGGACGTGTTAACCTTATTCTCACTTAGAAAATCAACAAAACATGAAATTTGAAGCTTTTGGACGTGGCTGTATATAATTATTGTTAATTAATGTTCCCTTGTGTTTATTTTAGCATTTCATAAATATGATTGAGGGGTCAATGCACTATGTCACTTAGGCCTCTCCGGTCTCCTGGTCAATTCTCTCTTGATACCTGCTTGCATCCTTTGGCTTATATTAATATTTACAGATAGACCAACATCAGTAACGATTACGTCACTGCTCCGTTCCGAGCGCCCACGTCACTCGTTCAACATGACCAAGAGATTCACATCGCGAGAACTGCACATGCATCATCACCATCATCATCATCACCGCACAATCACGTGCTATTCACTTCACGCTCCACCTCTGACGCACAGATAGCTTTTTTCCATCCTGGTCAGTGATTCAGACAGACTGACCATTAGTGGAGCTTCTAGTGTTTCACGCCGCTGTCCAATAAGTGACCTCTAATGAGCGCGCCCTCCTCCTCCCGCTCCTCAGCGCATGCATGCCTCTCTCTTCCCCTCTCGCGAGGGGCGTAGGCGTACCGCTCTAACCGGCCACACCTGCCGTGCGCGCGCTGGACGAGGCCATCCTGGCCTGCAGCTCGCGGTTCCTTGCGGCTTCAGTGTGAGGGGCAAGAAGGCAGGGAGGGGGCTTGAGCGCGCGCCGTTTATTCTTGAAGCTCTCCTCCCGGCGTGCACGGCGGATCAGGTGCTCGCGCTCTTTTGCTATTCGCCCCGGAGCGCGTATAAGCCCTCGCGCACCGCAACGGCCCGGATGTAGTGTAGCGCGCGCCGCCCGCCTTCAGCCTCCGTTAGCGGAGCGCAGAAAGACAGAGAGAGAGAGAGAGAGAGAGAGAGAGAGAGAGAGAGAGAGTGAGAGAGGGGAGAAGCGGAACATGGCGCGCGCGAGCACGTAACGCTCCATCCTCTGTACAGCAGCGCGCGGGCAGCGGGACATGTGAGGACGGCCGTCGAAGGGAGCAGGTAGGACACACCGAGACTGTAGCCCCGCGAGAGGGCCCGCGCTGTGATTAGATGCTTAGTGCACGCGCTGCACGGTAACAAGCCCTGAAACGCCGTAACCGTTCAGCTCGCGCCCAATCACACGAGGCTGAAGTCGGCTTCCTATTCGCCAGGTTCTTGTTCGAATATTTCCGTTCCACCTTAAATGGTGCAGCAGTTACGCTGTGGCGCCTGAGGCTCCAGAAGGTAACTGCTGCACCATTTAAGGTGGAACGGGAAAATTCGAACAAGAAGCTGGCGAATAGGAAGCCGACTTCATCCTCGTCCCGGTCACCCACTTCAACTGGGCTGTCAGCGCGGTCTGCGTCTTCTTCTGCTTCTTTTTCCGGCAGGCGAGTAGCCCCTAATCACGCCGACTGAGGCTCAGTGTTATGGTCAGTGTTATGGAGTGGACCGCTGTCCTTGGTGTTGAAAAAGGCTTCCGCTTTTCGACACGCGCTGCAGTCGCACTCGATTTGATCATGACAGGCTACAGTTACAGCAGTGCAGCCTCAGTGAAGGAGAGAAACGGAGATTTGCAGACAAGGCCAGCGCTCCGGCTGGGCGGTGAGCGCTGTCTCCAGCCCTGTCATTTGAATCTCGCTGGCTAGCTGCACGGACACGGTCAGGTTGGACTCGGACCTGGCTAGTTGTTGCTGCAGGTGCTAAAGGCTCCCCCAAGTTTCTGTGCTCAGGCACAGAAGATTTGCAGGCATTAACAAGGGAAATCGGCGCTCACTGTGGCTTCAGCTCTTTCTTAGAAAGATAAGGTTGCAGACTTATGTGGATAGTAATCGCATTACTTGTATAATAGGCTAGATTTTTGCCTATGGTTGGATATGCCATTTGCACCTGACCCTCAGTTGGTTGGTTTGTTTGTTTTTTTTTGCGTTAAAGCTGTAATGAAATAAGAATGATAATGACATCATCATTCAAAACAACAGCAAGAGTAATAACGCAAAAACAACAAGTATGTCTGTTGTTTCTGTTTGACACTGTTTGAGCCACTGTGGTGCAGTAGTAATAATATTAAACAATAACAATTACAACAACAATAGCATCAAGAACCACAACAATGATAGTAGGTCTAATGTTTGTATGTGGCACTGTTCATGTAACTATGATACTACTACAACAATAATAGTAAGAATGATAGCAACAAGAACAACAACAATAATATGCAAGTCTAATGTGATGCTGTTTGAGTAAGTTGTATGATACAACAACAACATAATAATAACAATAGCAATAAGAGCAGCCACAATAACTAGCAGGTCTAGTATTTCTATGTCACACCATCTGAGCAACTATTAAAATGATTACTATTACACTAATAAAAATAGTAACAATAAAAATACTGCTGCCGCTAGTACTACTGCTAATAATAATAATAGCAAGTAATAAGCAGGTTTCATGTTTCAATGTGTGACACTGAGCCACTGTGGTAGACCTAGATGTTTGTAACTCATGCATATTATGCTCTAAACTGGTGTCATGTGTTGGGTTGTTGTGAAAAGACTTGATTGAATAACTGGCTCACAGTTGCAGCATTTCTGAAATTCATTGCTGGTCATGAGTGAGGCATGAAAAGCTGCTGGCCGAAAAACTGCTTGTGTATCTAGCTCTACAATGGCCTGTATGCTGCACTGACAGCAAAGCCCAACAGCTGACAGTACCATCAAAGCAGTGTGGGTCCTACACTATATTGCCAAACGTATTCGCTTGTCTGTCTTCACACGTTTTTGAAATTGAGTGACATCCCATTCTTAATCTATAGGGTTTAAAATGATGTCGGCTCACCCTTTGCAGCTATAAAAGCTTCAGCTCTTCTGGGAAGGCTTTCCACAAGGTTTAGGAGTGTGTTTATGAGAATTTTTGACCATTCTTCCAGAAGCGCATTTGTGAGGTCAGACACTGATGTTGAACAAGAAGGCCTGGCTCGCAGTCTCCGCTCTAATTCATCCCACAGGTGTTCTATTGGGTTACAGGCCTGTAAAGTTCTTCCTCACCAAACTTGCTCATCCATGTCTTTATGGACCTTGCTTTGTGCACTGGTGTGCAGTCATGTTGGAACAGGAAGGGGCCATCCTCAAACTATTCCCACAAAGTTGGAAGCATGAAATTGTCCAAAATCTCTTGGTGCTGAAGCATGAAGAATTCCTTTCACTGGAACTAAGGAGCCCGAGTCCAACTCCTGAAAAACAACCCCACACCCTCCTCTAATCCCCCCTCTACCAAACTTTAGACTTGGCACAATGTAGTCAGACAAGTATCGTTCTCCTGGCAACCAACAAACCCAGACTCATCAATTGGATTGCCAGACAGAGAAGCATGTTACGTCACTCCAGAGAACACGTCTCCACTGCTTTAGAGTCCAGTGGCAGCACTTTACACCACTGCATTCAACACTTTGCATTGCGTTTCTGTCATTCCCAATCACTTCAAATTTGTTGTAATACCACTGACAGTTGACTGTGGAATATTTAGTAGCGAGGAAATTTCATGACTGCACAGGTGGCGTCTTATTCAGTGAGCTCCTGAGAGCAACCTATTCTTTCACTAATGTTTGTAGAAGCAGTCTGCAGGCCTAGGTGCTTGGTTTTATACACCTGTGGCCATGGAAGTGACTGGAACACCTGAATTCAATGATTTAGATAGGTGAGTGAATACTTTTTGGAAATATAATGTATAAGGAATGATTTTTCTTACTAACCATTAACTAAATGGTTACTTTAATAGGAACAACCTGACAAATGACTAAATCTAGCTTGTATATTTAAATGAATGCACTATCACTGTCACATCTAAACCTTTTTCCAGCCATACATGTCAAAATTCTGACAATTGACAAAACCATATTGCTAATTTCTGCTAGTATCCTAATGGGATTTTAGTAGTATGTTAGCGCTAAGCTAACAGCAATTCACATGAACACAGTCATTACAAGTTTTATTTGAAGCTCATAACAGACATATTACCATTTATTTTTCCGTATATGTACAGCGATTGCTTCAGTGATTAGCACTAACATAGAACTACTGCTGTTTTCCATTTCTAACAACTAAAACTAAAACTGACTAAATCCTGGTGAGACTGTAAACTCCCACTTAGTGACCTGTGGCCTAAAATGGTGTTTTTTCTTACTAAGTTTGTCCCACCCATTATAAATCAAAGTGTCATTATTTGAATGCACTGTCATTTAATTATGTTTATGGATATTTATGTTTAATTATGGACGTGTGAGGTCTTCAGTACAACTCCTGAATTCCTAACCAGTAGGAGAGCTTGCTTGTATATATCTACCTACATACCACACAGACAATGACAAAAGTACTGATTAGATCATTTTCCTTTGGCTGTTTAAAGAACTTAAAGAATTTTTTGCAACCAAAACTTAACCTGAAAATGTAAGTTTAAAAAAGCTTTTAAGTTAAAGTGATCTTTCTGTGATGTCTCACTGGGCAGTATGATGAGCAGTGGACTGTTAAGTGCTGCTTATCAGCTGAGACCTGTTAGACCAATCACATGCTCTTCACCAAGCTTGAAAATTAGTGTCAAATGCCAACTGATGAAACATTTCTAGGGACGTTTTAGCAGCTAATGAAGTGTGGGAGTGTTCATTCATTGCATGGGAAACTTCAATTAAACAACTCCTCTGTTTTCTGCTCTTAATCCTATGTTAATGCTGGACCACTTAGAGGCCTCATCAGAGATTTTAAGTAGACCAGACTCTAAGAGATCGATCGGGATGATCCAGAGAGTCATTGGAGGCATGTTAATGAGAAAGGACGACGACCCAAAAGGAGGGTGCAAAAGTTAAAGATAAAGATAAAGTAAGAGGCAAACCAGTACAGACAGCGTGAGCTGTGGCACGACACTGGTACAATGAAGCACGCATTAGAATAACAGTGGGGACGAATAGGCATGGCGGGTCAGCAAATCTGTTTCAGGCGACTGATTGCGCTGTGTTTATTTTGTGATTAACATAGCCAGCTCACTGAGCTGTGCGTGACTCTGAGGGGTTGGAGGTCTATAAATGTCAAGAGGGTCAGATCACTGTGTGACCAGGCCTGGGAGGTGGCCTGCTTGGTGCCCAGATGTACAACTGACATTAACACCCCAGTGAAGAGGGAAAAGAAGCCACACAAAAGCTTTAAAGGAACATCTAAATGCTTTTGTTGTCTTAACATGGCTTTCAGACATTGCTACCATTCATTTTTCATTTTCAATCAATTTTCTATTCTATGCAGTGCAAACCCCAAACCATTTGGTATTCCAGCAAGCAACTGCAGTTTAATGCTGTAGTTTTCATGTCTAAGTCACTCTGCCATATTTTTGTGAATGTAGGTCACTTGAGATAGCGATGTTTGCAGCCCCGTGTAGTGCGACTTTAAGCACTCTTTCTCCTGTATCGTTTTTGAGAGAACACTTATGCCTATGGGCTTGATTTCAAGCACTGTCCTAACCCAAATAAGAGTTAACTGACTAGATGACTATATACGTGGTTGTACAGTCTCTATGTATGGTGATATAATTCACTTCTGTGCAACAGTTACAGTCTATATTCAGCCATCGCTTAGAGCTGGCCTGCTTATGTGGATGCTTATATAATATTGTTTCTGGGCCTACAGTACATAGGTATCAGATTATGGTTTTCTCAAGATCTGAAGTCACCATGGGACACAGGAAGTTAGAGTGGTGAGGGAGCTTTAGTACCACCAGCTTTCAGGATTGCAACTGCAAAAATGATGAAAAAAATAAATAAAAGAACCAAACTGCTAAAAGAAATTGTGTAATAAAGATCTATGCTTGCTTTTAGTATTTTTTTATATTTATATATATATTAATATTTATATACATGTATTTTTAAAAACTGCAGGAACTATATACCATAAGTCAACACTACATTTTCATTACACAGAGTCAACTTGCTTCCCTCGTTATCTGTTGGCTGCTTTGAAGGCATGTCATTGAAACATAAGCAATATTAGGCAACCTCTCAGGTCATTTGCATAAAGTGCATCTAGAACTTAGAGGCAGGGAGAGCAGGCTGTACATCAGTGATTTGATGTGTCAGTTATATGTTGTTGTCTCTCAGCACATTATAGCATATTATTACATTTTCTGTATTATTTAGATTAGACTTTGATGATTTACAATACTATTATCAATCACCAATAGTTTCTATCTGTCATTAGGTGGATTATATTAAATGCGTGAAAACACACCTTCCGCATTTGAAAGATACCCAAAAGTAATTACGCTTGTCTCAGAAAAATAGCTCTTTTACTATTAAAGTGACTTATCTGACCTATCCTATGTGTTTTTGGTTAAAACAGTGTAGTGGTTTAAGTTTGAATGGTGTGGTGTTTGTTTGCTGTTATTCCCTCTAATCAGCACATTATTTGTTCGTTGACCTCACCCACTGTGATTGGTTCATATGTCATATTTGCCTGTGTCGCTGCACAGAGCAGGCCTCTAGCAAAGTTCACACTTGAGGTTTTGTGTAGTTGTGTGTGTGTTCATGTTTTGTGTAAACATACACAAAATCCATGCTAAACGTGCCCCTTCCTGAATACTACACCAAAACAGTATAGACTAAGTACAAATATCCCATATTCATTGAGCTCATAACATTCTAACATGCTGTTTCAGAAATACTTAGCAGCAACAACAATAACATTGTGAGAACATCAGCGACTGTGTGTCCCACAAAGATATGATATACATGTCTGCATGCTCTTAGTCTCAATGAGTAGAGATAGAAAGATCTATTGGCTGTGTATCGGTATCAGCCGATTTTCAGCCCAAAGAAGCAATTGTTGATTGACTGACATTGTGAGCCAATTGTGAGAGCTGATGTGTGACTGTAAAATATATGAACCATATTTCACCTGAGGCACCAGAATGTAACTATTGCACCATTTAAAGTGGACCAGGAAAATTCAAACAAGAAGCTGGGGAATAGGAAGCCTTCTGCCTCACATTATCTATTTCACTCATAAAAACATTTTTTTTCAGAGGTTTATTACATATTTGACTCATATTAAGCTGTAAACCTACTGTGTGAACATGCAGAGTTGTAATTAATACAGTTCGTTCTCAAAGCTTTGTGGATTTGTTTCTGTTAGCAGGTTAGCATCCGAACACTAATCTTAGCTCAGCTTACACTGCACTAGCGTCATGACCTATGGCTTTGGCAGGGACTGAAAATAAAAATAAATAAATTATTTCAGAACTACAAAAAGCTTCATATGTAAGCCCTTTTAGCCTTTTCAGTACCTTTAAAAATCCCATCCATGAAACAGGAGGACTCTTATGTTCTTGTGGCATCGGCCTGCCCCCCGGGCCCCGCCGCTGACGGCCGAGAGAGCTGGCAGAAAGGTGGGGACCGAACATGCAGTGGTGATGAACCTCGGTGAGGATGCCGGGGAGAGAGCGCAAAGCCACAGTTCTGTTAGCTGTGCCTGTTATTTTATTTTATGGTTATGCTAGCATGAGGCACCAGAATGTTACTGTTGCACTGTTTAAGGTGGAACAGGAAAATTCAAACAAGTTGCTGGTGAAAACAAAGCTGACTTAAAAAAAATGAAACAGGGATTAAAGGGGAACAGTTGCTTTGTTTCTGTTTGACAGGCAACATTTACTTATTTTTGCTGTTTCACAGATTCAATAGATCAGTATTGTTCCCGTTTGTTATCCTGTTTTCTGTTTGTGTCTAGCTTCTTATTAGCAATTGTAGTGACAGTGTGCAAACCCACAACCTAACTAGCTAGCATTAGTTGCTCGGTCTAACGCTTGTCTGTACACATTTATGAAGACTTTTATGGCCATGGAGACCTGAAAAACGTTTTGTTTGCCTTGTCAATGCGCTTTCTAGAATTTGAGGGGCAGAACTTCTGAGGGAGCGCTGAAGGGAGGGGTGTATTTGTTTTACTGGGCACTCAACCCCATTTAATACCCTCACTCTGTAGAGGCTATCAGCTGGTCATGCTGAAAGGTGGTGGATGATCGGTGCACTGATCTGTACACTGGAAAACACTGATCAGTTAATTTCAATGAATGAGTATTTGCACAGGGCGGCACGGTGGCATGCTGGGTAGCGCTGTCGCCTCACAGCAAGGAGTGCCTGGGTTCGATTCCCCGGTCTGGAGTTTGCATGTTCTCCCCGTGTCTGCGTGGGTTTCCTCCGGGTTCTCCGGTTTCCTCCCAAAGTCCAAAGACATGCAGTCAGGCCAATTGGACATGCTACATTGCCCCTAGGTGTGAGTGTGTGAGTGACTGTCTGTGTCTGTCTGTCTGCCCTGCGATGGACTGGCGACCTGTCCAGGGTGTATCCTGCCTTCCACCCGAAGACTGCTGGGATAGGCTCTAGCACCCCCCCGCAACCCTGACGGAGAAGTGGCTTAGAAGATGGATGGATGGATGGATGGAGTATTTGCACATGTTTGACAAACTTGTTTACATATATGTGTGTGTGTGTGTATAAATTTATACAGAATCTATACACTGTGTCAGAAAGACATACACAAGTTCTCTCCTTCAAGTGTACTTGTGACTGTGTTTAACGGTAATTCGACTTCATTTGGTTCTTTTGTATACTGCTGGCTTTAATCTTCATACACTGTGTAGCATGGCACATGGAGATGGTTATGTAGATGGCTAAATGCAACAAGGTGTAAGCTACTCCATTGTGCAACATGGAAATGAGTTTTGCACTGTATAATTACTCTGCTTTTGTTCAGCTCCACACAAATGAGTAATTTCTTCACCTGCATTTAAAGCTTTGTCAGGAATCGCTGTGCCTGGCAGTTTTGAATCACTTAAGCACACCAGCTAACACTTAAATTAGGTATGTGAGCCTTTCTGTCTGCTTGTAAACTATAGTCCTGAGGCAGCCATGGCGCTGTTTCGGTAATTCCACATTAAGTTTTTAATACGTGAAGCTTGGAGAAAGCTTTGGAGGAACTTTTCACTGTTTGCTGTAATGCAAGGTCATTTGATATTTGTTAAGGCTATGTCGGAGTAGATAACCAGGAGACTTGGAGGAGTGGGCTGGTAATGTTTTAGGACAGTTACTGTGGGCTGACATTTATAAACCCACACACATAAACACAAGAACACACAGACTGACTGTACATGCTGCAACCAAGTCTATATTTGCAGTAATTTAGGAAGTCAAATCTCTGCCCCGTCCTTGAGTGGCAGAGGTCAGGTTGCTGATTGTAATTGGTCAGTTAATGAATTGTAGAGTGTGTAGAGATTAGCCTTTTCTAATTTGGCACAGCATTATGGATCTGGTTCTGGTTGACTCTATGGGCAATGGTCTAAAAAGTGCACTACCTTTTACATTGTTTACTGATGTAACAGTTATCATATGTCAGTCATATGAAGATGGACAGCAAGTGGAAAAAACAAGTGGTTCCATGATGGCAAGAGAAAAAACAATTAAGGAGGACGCAATGGTTAACTAGTGTGGTAACTAGTGTGTGTGTATGTGTGTGTGTAAGAAAGAATATAGAGTTTGTGGTTGGTTGCTCTGTATAAATAATTTTTATATAAATATTTTTTTTCTTTCATCGCCTGCTTCAGTGCGCTGCTGCTTCCACAGAAGTCCCGTACATCATTGACTTAAAAAACTTTTGCAAGCATGTCCACTACTGCGAAGATTATAGGTTTGATCATTCCTTTGAAAGAGCTTGGTAGTAATAATTGAGATTAATAACTGATCATCACAATTTATTTTATCAGTCTACTCAGGCTTTAACAGAGCTCAGTAACACTTAAGATTAGTAACTTATCCATCATGTTGGTTTATCAGTCTTTCCAGGCTTTAGCAGGAACTTCTGTGCTTGTAAAGATTGTAAAGTTGTTAATTGAATCGAGAATTCATCTAACATGCATATTTGCTACATTTTCTCTGCTGATTCTAAAGCAGTACAAGCACTGATTGTGTACTTTGAATATAGTCAATTTTATTTAGTCGGTAAGTATTCTAAAACTATTCTCCTCAAAGTGTAAAATGTAATTGTATTCTGAATACTGCCTTTACAAAATGTAACTTGGACTGCTTAATTTCTGCATTCTGAATGCATATTTATGGAATGGAAGTTTTACTGCCAAAGTCAACACTTATATTCACTTGATCCTTCTCCTCTCCAATAGTTCATACAACAAATTTCATTTATGCTAAAAATTTTAATGGAACAGCCCTTATGATAGTGTCAAGAATTCCTCAGAGCAGGCCTGTCACACTTATTACATAATTGTCTAATCACAATTATTTAAAATGAAGGCAGTTACTTAAGATGGCTCCAGTTATTTTCCAGAGTTGTTAGCTGTTTCACACTCACAAGCTGTGTTTTCAGCTGGGAGTTACTAAGTATCACAGATATCAGGCAAGATAACTAATCGGCTATTTTGGCTTGTAGTTTAATAATTGCTTACAATGAACAAAAAAGACAATTAAACTGTTTATCACAATTATTTACATGACAATTAATTGCTAGCAAAATTTCATGATTATGACAGGCCTTGTAGGGAAATGGTGATGCTAAGTGGATGAGGGCAGTGACTGTGGGTGGGTCTAAAAACAAGTTCCGCTCTGGCTCTGGGCTACAGTGTAAAAAGTGGAACAGGGTTAAAGTTAATTTTAAGGTTTCTGAGGTTTGAATTATTTAACAATATTATCCAGAGATTCAGTTTAGATGTTGTGAGGTGATTTTCAGTTAAATGTGTTCCGTACAAAATAAATAGCTATGTACTCTCTGCACATTCATAACAGACTGCAAATTAGGGTCAGTGAGCTCTCAGTTCTGAAACATACTTCAAATGTTGCTTCTGAAGACTGTGGGCATGTCAATAACATTCCTAGTCAAATGACAGATTTAGATCTTAGAGACCTAGATACGGCGGACAGCAGTCTAGACCTGACCTGCCCAGCTTCAGGCTCTTGCTGTTTTGAGCTCATTTCTTCACCTCTCCCTCGATCCCTCCATCCATACAGCCTCTCCCTGTGACCAGACACCTTAAGCACACCATAAACAAAAGCCTAAATTTGATAATGGGTCTCAGTCTGAAGATAGTTGACTGAAACACACTGTTAAGAAAGATTAGGTTTGCAAAGAATAACTGAATCAGTCTTTGGATGGGTATTGGTCTGGGAGAAAGGCAGTGTACTCAATGGCCCTCCAAATCGGGTTTGACGCTGCTGCCCTGTTTCATTTGATTCCTCTGCTCTTCTTTATCCAATAAAAGCTCTGGAAGAGATGAGTCAGCTGTAACGTCATGGCCATGACGCTCTTCATCATATGTCATGAGTTTCAGGAGTCTTCCTCCAGAATCTGTGCAGAGAACTGGCTGTTTAGAAGGCATGGCAGAAGGTTGTTCCTGATGTGTAGTTCACTTCCACAGTTTATTATGGGCATGAGGACCGTGCACTGTGGCATTTTCTCCTGATGACACATAGGCAGAATGTAGCATGGGAACACTGCATCACTTGACAATTACAGTATGAGTTACAAAATTATATTACGCAATGTCTTCAGAGTACAGATTTCTAAATCGGTCTGTACAGAGTTACGTTATTCTGCCAACTTCCCTCTGTAGAACATAGCTGTTAGGATTTGATCATTTTCCACAGTATGTGTAAACACTGTAGATATTATTTCGAAACAAATGTAGCTTAAAAATGACAGACATATGAATGAATGTTTTCATTAAAACATGGATTAAATATTCATCACAAAACCTGTCTACTATGATTGACCCAGTAACCTCGATCCAGTCATGATCAGAACTGTATGTAGATTCAGATTTATAAAGCTGAACATGGGATTTTCTCTGCAGATACAGTAAGAGTTGTTTGCTCCTATGTTGTCTCAGGTTCTCTGTTTCCAATTACACTTTGGTCACTGATTTTTGCACTGCTCACTGAGAGTTTGATACACTTGAGCTTCAAGCACACATAAAGGTCTTCAGTTCTGCAAACCAATGTCTAGCAATTGGTCTGTATGTGATTTTGGTTTTGGTACCAGTTTTGAATGCTTTAATGGTGGCATGGCATTTTAATTGCCTAAAAGTTTAAGAAGAACAGTATTTAGTATGGATTTACTGATATGGGAGTTCTGGGCCAATATTTGCTATTTTTCATCAATATCAATGCTAACGCTGATACATAAAATGTAGAAATCAAGACTAGATCTACCAGGAAAAGTGAAGAGTAGATACAGTAATGAAATACATTTGATATCATGCTTAAGGCTTTTATGTCGTTTTCTGTGACATTTTTGTGTCATTTCCTGAAAAATAAATAAGTTGTACTTGGTCATTTGTTCATATACACAAAGAAACAAACTGACTCTTTGGCCTTTTTGTTTTTTTAGATGAATAAATCTCTTTAGAGTCTTTAGAGTAAGCATCCACATTTGCTTTCTGCTCTGAGGCATTTTCACTGTTAGCTGAGGAGTCTACACTGGCCTAAATCTGGAGCACTCTCCTCTCTTGACCATCAGCTAGCCACTCTGATGAGATGAGTAATGTGTATGGTCAGAAACCAGTGGACCTGCATGGAGGAAGGTAATGAGTACCGCCACACTGGGCTCCAATGATGATGTAGTGTACACTTGATACTCAGGCCTGTTGCTAATGTCACATGGCTATATGTTCAGATGCAGTGTCTCATCAGATTAAAGCAGTCATCAAGTGACCCATTTGGGCACTGAGGAGTAACAGGGGCCGTGAAAGGGCAGGAAACTACACTGAAACATAAGCATGGATTGACAGTGGTCACCATAACCCAGTCTCAGTCTCGCTGTGTGATGCTGAAGTTTGCTGTGAAGCATGTTAGATTATTAACTGTTGAGAAAATAAACGTCAACCGCTAAGACACACACACAGCTTTGTTTTTGTACATTATACAGAACATGGGGTCATACGTCAAATATGAATATGGGGGAATCCCTCTATTACTACCCTTGATTTTTCAGACGTTGGATGAGCAAATGTATGCAAACTTGGATATACAGTATAAATATGTATATATTGATGAGTAATATGGCTTTTCAATATGGCTTTTATGGCTTTTTTTATTTGAATGCTACCTTTTTGGGGACCTCATAGCACATGTATAAGCATTGAATAATTTATTTATAAAGCAATAGTTGGGTATTCAACAACAGTTGCCAGTACTCCAGGAATAACAAGGTAAAATAAGATGTTTTATAAAGTAAATTACTTTGTACTGACATAAGGGGCCTTAAACTGCGACAAACATTTGTTCCATTTATTACAGTGTTATGAAGCATCGTTCCCAAGTAATGGAACTTACAAGTCTTATTGAGACTCGTTATGTCAATAAAGTGTCATTCAATTCATATAAGCATGTTATTTCTTCTTGAGATTACTGGCATAACCTGCTAAGAAATAGTCAAGCATGATTTCATAAATGTTATTCACATGTTATTCAGTGCATGTGTTATGAAGCTCTTGTGTAGGTAGCCTTTAAATGAAGTTTAAATAAAGTGTTTCTGAGTTTTTTAAGCCTAACCCTAACTTTAAAGGAACAATATGTTGATGATGCAACCTTTTCGAATTCATACTCCCCACAGTCCTGCTTCCTCTCTTTACACTCCTCCCACTGTTTACTTACTAGTCTAGAAGAAACATTGCAAGTTAGCATGAAACTTTATCAGTTTACTCTTCGAGAGCTGTGTCCAGTGGTGGAACGCAAGGCCAGTGTTTACTCTGGTTTCTTGCCGGGAGTGGACGTGCTATGTTTTCATCCTGTCGTGCTGGACTGATGACAGCCTGGATACTACTGTGACTAACTGTCTCCTCCTCAGGTACAAAGTAGTAATACAATGGTATTATGCTATTATGTCTATGACAATGTTAAAACTGTTATTTCTTCACGGTGTGTTAATAATTTTAGTCAGTTTTTTATTTTTATTTTTTATTTTTTAACAATGTAACTAGGACCATTTTACTGGTACTGATACTGTAGGTTAACACTGGGTTTGCTGCTTGGTCAGGAAGTTTTTTGTCTTAGTTTAGAGAAAGTGTCTATGTTAATGCTACAATGGTTAGAAATGCCTATTGGAAGACTCTGAAACTATCACATGTTCAAGCATGATAAAGACTGATATTTAAACCTGTTTTGTACTAGTCAAAAAAGAACAACAGGATCTCCACTAATGGGTCAGCTTGAAGTGTGAGAATGTGTTATTTAGAAATAAATACTAACCAAAGATTAGTGGGGTTTAGTGGGTTAGGATACATTCTTGGCTTCTTTATTCTAGTCTTGTTTTTTGTTTTGGAGCAAAAATAAAACCAGTACAACAGCATTTGAAAGACAGAAATAGGACTGTTAGATCTTTCCATCATGACATAGTGCTGTAGTAATAGCCACTAGTGCTCAACTGCTGTTCCCAAACATTTATTTTGCACATTTATGAGAGATATCATTATAAAGTGCTATTCTTCATAAATAGGTGACAATTTATTATTATTATTATTATTCTGATTCCTGCATGTTTATAAATGTTCCTTACATGAATCTTCTTTGTCTCTACTAGTGTTTTGTTAACAATAATAGAACATTTTCAAAATACTTTACAGATTAATTTATGTGCGCTTGTTTATCTGGATATTTCACCAGTGGGCAGTTGATACAAATACATTATCTGTTTATTAGTTAAATGCTAATGATTATTGGTGGACAGTAAGAAAATACATGTACTTCACTATTGTATTTAAGTAGGTTTTTTGAGTATCTGTACTTTATTAAAGTATTTTAATTTACTCACGGTGCACCTTTCACTAAATTCATCCTTAACCTGTTAAATTCCCAGATTTATTACATGTAATTGAGTACAGGGTCTTCAGTGCAAACTGACTGAGTTATTCATAGGTCTTAGAAGTGTGTAATAAAACCTTGGGCCCACCAGTTGGCCCTGGCCATTTAAAGGGTTAAATACTGAATGTCCAATTATAGCATATCAAATGTAGCATTGAAAATGTAGTACAATTTTATACATTTACTGTACTGAACATACAACAGGAGAAAGTTAAGAAGGTCAGATTGTTAGAATATCTCCTAAACACCTTTGAATACCTTTGATATACAGTATATTTGATACTTAAATGCTTTTAAAAGTAAATAAGTACAAATATAAATAGAGCACTTTTACTTAAGCAATATTTTACCAAGAGTATCTACTTTCACTCACTGGTACTGGATTTATATTGTTTATCAACCACTGATTAGGACAAAACATGCAAATGCTGTTCATGTGTTCCAGCTGGTGTTTGGGGTTTACATTCATTTATTACCATTAATTATTATTTTAATCAGACTTTAGCAGAGCTACTTCATGACACGTAAATAAGTTGGGAGAGGAAAACAAAGGTGAATATTGCTGCACGTCAGTCCCTCCTTACCTGCAGGCAAAGATATGTTAGTATAACTATAACCATGCTAACATGGATACAGCACTGATGCATGTGTGTTGCAGTATGTTCTTCTGTGCAGGACAGCGTATGTCTGTGCCTACAGAATGTGTGTGATTGTGCGAGTGTGCTGATGATAGTGTTGGCGAGTGTGTGTTGTGTGAGCATGCATACACTATGTAGGCCAAACGCTTTGAGCAAAATGAGACTTGACGAGCTCCACTCCAGGCTAGGCACCCATGGCAGATGGGTTGTATTCAATTAAATGTATAAATAGCAGAATGCTGAAGGAGAGAAAGAGAAAGAGAGAGAGAGATAGAGAGAGAGAGAGAGAGAGAGAGAGAGAGAGAGAGAGAGAGAGAGAGAGAGAGAGAGAGAGAGATTGTTGGCAATGATAATGGAAGAACAAGAGAAACACATGATGGACAAAAGTGGAGAGTGTGAAAGATTTAAACAGGCAGCAAAAATAGATTTGGAGAGCAAACAGTGACTGGTCCCTGTACCATATGATCCACTCTGTGTTCTTATAAGTCATGTTGTATGTGTAGACAATAAATTACTCTGTTTATCATAACATATTCACACTAGGCATCATTTCCTCCTTATCACAGCATATGAAGTGTGAAATCACACAAGATCAACTAACAATGCTAGCCTTCATTTGGTGCATCAGTACCAGAGCCATAAGTATGTCAGTATGCAGTATACATTTGGGTTTATAGGCTTTTGTGTAGAGTTGTTCCAATATTCAATAATAAGGTAAACTCTTATAATCAATACATATGATACTGCTATTGTGGATACTTTGGAATACCTGGAATACTGCAGTTTATGCAAACTCACAGAGTGGGGCTGTTGAGTGGTATAAAGCATGCTGCCACTGGATGCAGTGGAAACATGTTTTCTGGAGTAATAAAACATATTTTACTAACAAACATTTAGTGGAGGAGAGATAATAGTCTACGGCTGTTTTTCAGGGTTTGGGCTCCCCCTTTAGTTCCTCTAAGGTGTAATGTTAAAGCTACGGCTTTGACATTAGTTCTTCTTAGTTGCAGTGAAGGGTAATCTTAGTATTACAGCACACAAATACATTTTGGACAATTATATGTGTCACGATTGGCCCCTCCCAGTCCTGTCCATGTGTTTGTGTTTTGGTTTAGTCCATGTGTGTTTCTTTTGGTTTAAGTCCTGCCCCCTGTTTGGTTACTCCGCCCCTTATTGTGTTCACCTGTCCCTCATTGCCCTTTGTTATTTAAGCCCTGTGTTTGCCCTTAGTGTTTGCCGGTCTTTGTATGAATGTATTGGTCTTTCTTGTATGTCCTTGCCCTGTTTGAATCTGTTTATAGTGTGTCATATCTGAACCCCGATCTGTCCGTATTGGCTCTTTGACCCTGGACCGTTTTGACCATGACCCTGGATTTGCCCTTAATAAAAGTCGCTTACCTCCGCACATGCGTCCGCCTCATCGCTCCGCGTTACAATATGCTTCTAACTTTGTAGCAACAGTTTCTTGTTCCAGAATGACTGTGCCCCTGTGCACACAATAAGGTCTGTAAAGCCATTGACAAGTTTGACAGACCCCTGACCTCAACCCCTCTGAACACCTTTGGGATGTATTGGAATGTTGATTGCGAGCCAGGCCTTTTCATCCAACATCAGTGCCTGACCTCACAAATTCTCTTTTGACTGAATAGGCACATATTCCCACAGACACAGCAAAAACTTTTTTTTTTTAAAAGCTGCAAGGGGGTGGAAGGTGGGGGGCAACTCCATGTTAATAGTTCCAAAAGTTTTGGAATGGGATGTCCAACAAGGTCATATGTGTGATGGTCATGTGTCCATATACTGTAGTGTTTTTTTCTTAATAAAGTATTGTGGTGACATTGTAAAGCATGATACACAAAGTTATATGGCAATTCTTTTTATCTTTTAATACTGGCACATTCTTACATGCTCTATGTTGTGCAGAGCAAGGTAGGATATCTGTTTATTATTAAGTGCTGTCAAATCAATTCCAGCTCCTGGCAACCACATGAGTCTATGGATCTTCAGGTTCCTGATTGACTTGTTCCCAATTCCTCTGATTGTATCCATCCGTCTTGTTGCTGGTCATCTTCTTTTACCTTGAACTGTTCCAAGCATAATGGTCTTTTCCACTGAATTGTTTCTTTGTATAATATGCCCAAAATAAGAGCTTCGGTTTGGTTATCTCGGTTTTGAGTGAAAGGTGAGGCTTGATTTGGTCCATTTGGGCCAAGAGTCTTTGCCAACACCAGATCAAGTTCAAAGGCATCATTATTTTACTTGTCCTGCTTTTTTTATTGTCCAGCTTGCATATCCATAAAGAACCACAGAAATGTACACAGCCTGGACAGTTCCCAATTCCTTAACCTTTGTTGTCTTCACATCTTATTTTTCATAACTTGTGGATTCATGAGTGTCATGTCATCTGTGTATTAAAGGTTATTTATGTTTTTTCCACCAGTCTTAAATCCTGAATCATCTTTTTCAAATTCTGCTACTCTTATCATATATTCTGCTTGTTGGACAATTACAGTGATAGTATGCATTTCACTTTTATCTACACTCTTAAACATAAAGGTGCCAAAAGGGTGCTTTGGAGCACTGTCATAGAAGAGCACATAAAGACCCTTTCCCTAAATAAAACCAGGTTCTTCAGGGAACCAAAATCACCTTCTTGAACTTTTTAAATATAATACAGTTTGTTCTGTTTCATGCCATTTTTATGAAATGAACAAACTCTGCAGTATCTCTTACTTTCTGCAAACTCATACTTGCTGAACCATAGCATTTATACACTCACCAGCCACTTTGTTATAAACACTGACCTTGTGCTTCCACTCATTTGCTGCATTATGAGGCCCACCTACATCATTGGTTTTATCACTTGGTCCTGGAGACCCACTGCACATTTTTGTATTTTTCGTGCACTCACACACCCACTTCAACTCAGATTGGGCTAGTTAATGAGCTGATTTGTTGGGACAGGCATGTTAGAGCAGGAAAAACAGCAATTTGCAGGTTCATGACCATTGACTTAAACTGTGTGTCCAAAGGTACCCAGACAGTCCTTTTAGTTAATGAATTCTCTTACTTGAAGGTGTACCTATTGCTGATACCAGTGTTCAACTGGGCAAAATCATCTTGTATAACCTCTAGCCTCGATAGAAAAACATTGTCAATAGAAGGACACACTCTGAAGCAGCCATGCATATGTCCGAGGTCACCATGCCTAGTGCCAAGCATTGGCTAGAAGGGCATGAGACTATCAGCATTAGGCGGTGGTGCAGTGGAGCTGCATATTCTGGAGTGATAGAACTCCATTCAACACTTTTTTTATGAGATTTTGTGAACTAATCATCAATATCAGTACCTGACCTCTCTAATGCTCTTGTCACTGAATGCAATCAAATCCTCACAGAAATGTTCATCCAGTGTAAAGCCTTTGCAGAGTAGAGGCTGTTACTGCAGCAAAGAAGGACAAACTCACTACTAGTACTTTTGGATGGTCAGGTGTCTACAAAATTCAGTGGGTATTGTGTAATTTATAGGTACATTATATAAGTGCACAATCTAATGTCATACACAATTTGACAGCTTCCCTGTAGTCCTCTTGTCTGCCAGTGGCCAGTTTAAGTCCACAGGACTGCTTTTGACCACCTATCATTTGGATATTTCATCATTCTCAGCACAGCAGTACTTCCTTAATTGTCATAGTGGTGAGTCTATGAGGGGTTTTCTATGTCAGTGTCACTGCTAGGGTGAGAGCAAGAGTGGTCTGCTACCCAAAAATATTTGGGTAGCCCCAAGAGGGCTCTGTGTTTAGAAAATGACCATTGATCAAGGACAAGAGAATGGCTAACATGAATTGTACTTTGTGATAGATGAACTAGAGTCTTCAATCACACACCAGCAAAGTGGCCCTGCAAGTTATGTGTTTTTTTAAAAATTGACCACTGACTATACTTACTTGTTGGCTTGTGTTTCCTGTATTAAACTGCTGCTGTCAGAAGAAAACCTCGTATCTCCATTTTTGTTGTTTTTCAGTTTTTGACATAATCTAAAAATGCCTGTTGTCCTTTACATTTTGTGTAAATTTCATGATGAATGGTTCAAAATAAACAGCCTAAAATGACTTGGAGAAAAGTCTGGTTCCATTGACTTACGTTAAACGTACAGTTTGTTTTTTCCTTCTCCTGTAAAGTTACCATTTTGGAGATACAAAGTTTTTCTCAGACAACAGCGAAATGCTGGTTCTGTTGCATGTTTCTATTTGAAATATGTATAGATATTTTGAAGATATTTTATGGCTTTAGAAGAGCAAGGTGATTGTCATTAGTTTTGCTTGGAAGCTAGAAAGCTCAAGGTCACTTCAAGCCATGTCTTAATATATTTGTTATATTCTGTAGGAGTAGGTTTAATTTTATATCACCTTTTGAGTAATTAGGACTAATTTATCTTCTCTGATGTGTTTTTGTAAAAACTGAACCGTATCCTGCTTCTGGGTCAGTAGGGTTTACCCCAGTACGGCACATGCATTAAGTAGGGCACCACACTGGCAGTGAGCACACATGCAGTATACATGACTCTGTGAAAGGAAAGTGCCTAAAGACAGGAGATGGTAACAACACTCTAAAATTCGCCAGGAAGAAAAACAGAGTAAGGCAATAAAAGGGTGTCTTTAATTTGTTTATCTACTTCTTGCTTGATTCATTGCTTGGTGATTGGCTTTTCCCTTTGTTTTCCAGTTACAGTTAAGCCTGAGAAGGCACAGTTATTAGGATGTTTAGAAAGCTTGTATTATTTCTCACTCACAGCTCATTGAAATTTGGTTGAACGTACTGACTCTAGACTTTCAGTCAATACCATGTTAGTGTTGGTAAGCAGAAGAGAAGCTGTATTGTTAGAATTTAAATTTGATAGAAAGGTTTTGTTGTGCATGCAGTCTTGTTTTGTGGAATAAAAGTACTATTATTTATTATTTCCCATGTTTTTGTGACTATTTAATATAACGCAGATGTAATATAAGGGATGTAAACATTAATATTTTTGTAACTAGCTCCGTATTTGTGTAATTATGTAATTACATTTAAGCAATATAATGCTATATAATAATGGCTTTTTTATTTGGCACAGTTTAAATTTTGTGTTGTGCATGCAGGCTTGTTTTACAGAGAAAAGTGAGAAATTAAATGTGAGTTTCATTCTAATTTTCTGCATGTGAATTTGTAATTTTTTAATAATGATTTTTCTTTAAGACAAAATGCTGATGTATAGTGGAAAACATGTTTGCATTTCTGTAATAGAAGTGGTAATAATTACAGTACAGCACTAATATTTCTTGGATGTGTACAGCCTAATCCCAACAACATTCATCATGAAAAAGAAGAAAACACTTGGCAAAACACTTGGAAAAACTTGGAAAGCATTGGAACAAAAACATAATTCAAAATGTAATACATAACTACAACTATGCAAGTATGTAATTCTGTATTTGCATAATTATATGGCAGTTGTATAGTGAGGCAGTAGTAACAGCTTTAGACTGCTTAAGGTGAAAGACTGTATGCTTGTTAGCTGTAATGTGCTGTGGATAAATGTGTGGAGGAAGCATTGTGGAAAACTTTGAGTGGCTAGAGCTGCTGTTCGACCAGCGGTGGAAGAAAGCACGTGCAGATAAGTGACTGGGGCTCAGCAGAAGCTTCTGTAGGTTTGGAATAGATTCTCCCTTTGGAGCACCTTATATCATCAACAAAACTCAAAGGTTCCACTTATTTGGAATGAAGGTCCTGAGCCACCTCTAATTTCCTCCAGCCAAATCATACGCTTTGCAAATGTGAGGGCATTGTCGAATATGGTCTGTATGTACCTCTGCAATCTCCTTCTCTCTCTCTCTCTCTCTCTCTCTCTCTCTCTCTGCTATGTGTAGGCTGCTGCTGACCTGGTGGTACACAGAACTCTGTGTTTTTATGTTATGTAATGCCTCTGGGAAGCCGCCACTAAGTTCTGATCTCACAGAAGCACACACAGGCTGAGATAACACATTGTGGGCAAACACACACATGCACATTCACACGTATGTGCAAGCTCAGACACGTACAGGCAGAGGAGATGGCCATTAAAGCACATTAAAACACCTCTCACCCACAGCTCCATCTGAAGAGGTGAACAATAGTGGAGCGTACAGTAGATATATCCACACCTCAGGGCCTTTTGAAGCTATTTTCAGCACTGCAGGCACTTCACAACCTCTCTCCATTCTCCATACTGCTCCATTCCTACTCTACACTAAATGATAACACTTTATGGTCTTTTCTGAAGCTTTCCAACCTACACATAAACACACGCTTTGTTTAACACTCATAAATTCTACTGTCTTTTATTTATACGTTGTTAGGCATGGTGTTTTAATCTCCACTTTGTAAAGCACTCTATGAACTTGTGTTAAAGGTGGCATTTAAACTGCTTTTATTGTTATTATTTATGCACACCTTAAAATCCATATTACCTGCTTATTATTCAGTAACTACAGTGACTTCAATGCAAACTGGCTGAGCCATTCTTAGGTTCTAGAAGTGTTTAATAAAACAAAGGGGTTAAATACCATTTGTAAAATTTGATAATAGAATTTCACAAAAATCCCTATCCTTATTTATCTTTATTAGACTTTAGTAAGTCTAATAAAACAGAAAGTTTAAATAAATCTGAATTTTTGAGGTTAAAGCTGAAATTTATGAGGAAAATTCCCATATTCCATTCTTTTAAGGCTGTATACCTTAAAAATTGCAAAAAGAAAGTATTTCATATTCGTAAATCATAAAGGTTGATAGCAATATTTTTAGGATACCCCTCCAAAAGATTTCTTGCTTTCATGGAAATTACTGTTTCAAAGCTGAAAGCGTTTTTATGCAGTCTTGTGTGCGATGGCTGCTTTGTTCACTGAGTGATCATTCATGAAGTTCACATTCGGTGAATGCCTCAGTGAGGATTATGCAAAATGTTCAAAACATGATTAAAAAAACTCCTGTTCACAAACTCCAGCATAAATATGAATGTGTGTCCTGCTAATCCACGCATCCAGAGCGCCTGTGGACTCGGGGGTGCGCAGGGGATGCTAAATGATTCATGCAGAGGGATTTTGGCAGGGTCCTCAAGTACTCTCAGACAAAAGAGGAGTGAACCAGGCTCATAGTGAGTAGATAGATAGATAGATAGATAGATAGAGAGAGAGAGAGAGAGAGAGAGAGAGATTGTTGGCAATGATAATGGAAGAACAAGAGGAACACATGATGGACAAAAGTGGAGAGTATGAAAGATTTGTGAAAGTAAGAGAGAGATGGAGGGAGAGAGAGCACTTTTAGCCCAGAAAGCTACAGCACTGTGCTAATGTAAGCATATGCATGTGCTTGCTTGAGTAAATAATGTATGTGTTAGTGTGTGCACGTTTGTGTGTGTGCATGTCTGCAAATGTATAAATATGTGTGTCTGCATGTTTGCATGAATCATATATATGTTTGTATGTGCGTGTGTGTAAGAGTTCATTGCTGTCGACTGTACTTGAACTTGTACAGCTCTCTCTGGCTCTGAATGCTTAATAATGGACCAGATGTGTGTGTTTAAGTGTAGATAGTAGTCACTCTGTGCACAGTAGTTTGTATGTATGTGTGTCTGTTGGTGTATATATATATATATATATATATATATATATATATATATATATATATATATATATATATATATATGGTAAAAACAAGTGCTGGTCCAGGATGGGCCCACAGGGGCATTGGCCCCAGTAAAAATCATATTTTGAATCACAGTATAATTAAAATTACTGACTATTTTGGAGTATATCTTGGTATAATGTATTTTTTTCAAGTAAAATAATTTTTGATAATTAAACCTTAAACCTGTAGATAAAAATGTCATATTATTCTGGGATGTCCCTTTACTTTTAATAAGAACCATATTTAACATATCTTAATAATGTTGTTGAATGTTGTTTTACATTTGAAGGTCATTTGTCTCATATGTGCATCTCTTCCACTTGAGCTTTTATCTACAGCCATTAGATGGTACAAGAATTTGGTAAATATTACAAGCTATCAGTGTTAGCTGAGAAGCTGCAAAGCTTCTCAATCTGTGTTTTCTTTCTAAGTAGGTTGATGTTGCTCTTATATTTAAGAGTATTTAACCTGTGCTGTGGAAGCTCCTAGTTTACTCAAATGAAAGACACTGGCCTAATGAGGACACAGTGACCTTAAAATTGGCCTGTGAATCATTGAAGAATTTGATCTTTTCTGGATAAAAGACCCCTTGATACCCCTGTGGCTGAGACTGGAGTAAAGGTGCATGTGTCAGTCTTTGTTGGGAAGTGGAGTTATTATGTGGGTGTTTTGGATGGGGGGAGGGTCACCGTCAGGGACAAGTGTGTAGCTAGAAGTGACACTCCCCATGAGTTTTGTGTTGTGTCTGTAACTTTTTCCTGGTGTAAGAGTAAAGAGCTCTTTTTGCAGTAGATCATGGCTAACACTGTGAGCTGTTTCCAGTCTTTAGCTGTTTTAGCCTTGCTTGCTAGCTAGCCCTGAATTTGTCTTTCTGTTTTGCTGTCACTGTGTAGCTTGATTTTACTGCTATAATTTGAGGCAACATACGGTCTCACTTTCTGTTTTTGCACAAATTATATGGCAAGTGCAATGAGGAAAATATCTGTAAATCCCTTAGAGTACTCTACCCCTAGCTGTGCTGTAGAAGTTAGTAATGTAGACCATAACATATATTTGCTTAGCTAAAAATACTAAATCTATCTGAGCAGTGTTATGGTTCACATACAAAATAAACATTTAAATCAATAATACACTGAAAATGTATGTATTTTGTATGTATTTTGATGTATGTATTTTGTGAGCACAATTTCTTTGGTTGAACAGATTTTTTGAGCAAGAAATATTCTGGAAAGTAGCTACACAACAGTGGATTTGTGTGTGGATACATCAGTTTGTCCAGCATTATTCTACTTCACCCCTCTCGAGTGTGACGTTATCTCTTCAGTGTGGACATTACTCCATGTGGGTGTGTGTGCTTTTCAACACCCTAGACTGATTCTACTCTAACCAGTCGGAGTGGCTCGTTAACTGATTGAGCTTGACACTAGCTGAGAGTGTCTGCAGGCAATGGCGCGGCTGTTTGGGGGCTAGACATGGTCATCGATGTCCAGCTCTTTTTGTCCAGTAGCATTTCTTCCTAGCAAAAGACTATGCTGTGTGAAACACCTTTCTTTTCCATTTTTCAGAGGAAAGGGCTGCTTTTCCTGGCCTTCCACCCACAGTGGCTGTGTACAGATGTTGCCCTCAAGGCAGTGTTACAAACACCATATGGGTCCCGACAAAGACTATTTGAAAGCATTGTGGTTTTTTGATAAAGAATATTTAGTGGTAGAAATGCGGGGGGAATGAAATAAAGAATATTTGTCTGATATGCTGTTTAATAGAATGTAGAGTAATTGCATTGCATCTTTTGAATGTGTAACATTTATAAACAAAGCTTTACACCAGTTTTATGCCTCTCAGGATTACTTATCTTTACATTAGAGGTGGGCAGTTTGGCAGAAAAACAGTATTATGATATATGAAACTGTTTTCATGATAAAAAAGTACATATTACCACATTAGGTTTTTGATAAGTGGAATAGGTACATTTTTAAAGTTAGAAATGCCACATTAAAAAATACTATTAAAAACTATGAACCTGTTGATTTTGCAATGATTTCTGTTCAACATTTCACACTCTGCACTACTCTAAATATGATTAAACAGCACTAATTATGCTGTCTTTGTAAATACACATGCATTTGATCAGTGTTTTTATGTACTGAGGGTGTTCACGAAATAGTCAGAAATGTTTATTTGTGAAATCATTTATGACAGTAATGCAAAAATATTGTCATATAACTGCTCCTACTTTATATCTGTCCTAAATAACTAAACCTTTCATACATGAAAATACCTGTACTAACTGAATTCAGCAGGTAAAACCTTCTTCCCTGAGAATACTTGCTACTCTGAGTATTCATTTAGCGTCGGTAATTTAAATGATTAACCCTTAGAAAGTGCAGACACTGGCATCAGCAGTTCACAGCATCTGCCACAGCTGACATCAGCTATTGACATTAGCTGATTTAATTCACTGTTCATGGCAACTGTTTTGCATTGTAATAGGTGGTTGCTGCATAGTGGTGGATTTCAAACTTTGAGGTCAATAAGGTGCTTCTAACTTAAATTCAACATAGTATGTGGTGGGGTCAAGACTAAGCAGTGAAGGAGGAAGAAAAATGCCCATGAAAGAAAAGTATCTAAGTCAGATTTGAAGTTAGAGAAAGAAGAGCAGTCCCAGAGGGATTGAGGAAGAGAGTTCCAGAGTTTGGGGAACATGGCACTGAAGGACCTCCCTCTGGAAGTGGAAAGTCTGGTGTGTGGGACCGCAAGTAAGTTATTATAAGAAGACGTGAACCAAAGTTTGTGCATCATTATCAGTCAGAAATGTGCGAAGACAAGCAATGTTATGTAAGTAAAAGAAAGCACTCTTTGATAACATTAACATTAGTTATTCTTTGTCACAACTGTGGCTGGTGGGAAACTACAGTAAAAATGCCTCAGTTGATTAATTAGGCCCAAGAAAAAAAATGGAAATATACTTGAGCTAATCAGTTTGGATGTGCTTTAGCAAATGGACCTACTACTTTCAAGCCATATGCCAGGTTTTCAAAAACTTAGCAAAGTTACAACCACTAGGACTGTCTTTTCTCCCAAATAATGGTCATAACTGATAAACTAATAACAGTGAGCCATGTGAAAACAGATGCAGCATACTGAAATAATGATTGAAATATTGCATGTGTGCTCATATTCTAGAATAGTGGTCACCAACCCTGGTCCTGGAGATCTATTAAGATCTACTAAGTGCAGTTCCAACCATAATCTGCCACACCTGTGCCTGCTATGAACTTTTTCAGAAGTCCCTGATAGGCTAGATCATATGAAGAAATGTTAGGTAAGAGGTGGGGCAGCACTTTAGATGCAGGTTAGAACTAAATAATGCCAGAAAATAGATCTCCAAAAGGAGCTTAGATGACTAGTATTCGCCCAGCATTTTAAACAAAGTTAAGCTGTATGAAAGAAAACAGAATATTGATAGTTAAGATTATCAACAGCAAATGAGAGCCACTATATTATCTACTAATCACAATTATGACTGTTCACATGTTAAAATCTCCTGAGAAGCATGATATAAATGTGTTAGTCTCAATATAGACCCTTTAAAGATTATATACCAAATATGGTAGTTATGGCTATGTTATAATGTGTTTTACTGCTTCCTTTTGTAGATTGTCTTTCTCAGGTCTAACTCCTGTGACCAATTACACCAGTCATGTAAAGACGTTCATTTGAAACAACCTGTAATTTAATTCCTTAAAAAAATGGGGCCTGCGGGCGGTCCAAAAGTTTTATTACACACTTTTGTAACCTAAGAATAGAGCAACCAGTTTGCACTGAAGTCCCTTTAGTTACTGAATTATAAGCCTTAGTATGTAATAAACCTGGAATTTTAAGGGGACAATTTATAGTTTACTGTTCAGTAGAAAACACATTAATAACTTTTTTAGAGCTGTGCAAATATGAACATGATGGAAAGTTGGTCCAATACAGTGTCTTTTTTTTCAGATAAAATCATGTTTTACACTTTTCCATGAGTTTAATTACAGAATTATGTCCCAATATTTTCACCAAAGGAAGGTAAAAACTTTTGAGGGTCAATGACTAATAACTAAACTTCATACAGAGGAACTAATGAACTTGGAACTTGTCTAACATGTCTCTCAAAATACAAACTGTAGCGCTTAGAAATGCTTTAAATGCTTCACATGCTTCTCATGTTCCTTGTCAATGTGGGGTGTCTCTGTGGTGGAGATACAGTATGTGGATCTTAAGTGATATCTGCACTGCTAGGCTAGATGCCCCTGCAGCCCTCAGCCCTAATAAGCATGCCATAGCACCCGTCGCTGGCTGTGTGGGTGTCTGTAAAAATAGCTTTTGGAGCAAGAGGGGTGTGGTGCTGCTGCAGACTTCACACTGAGCTCCTGGAGCTGTGGAAGACAAATCAGCCCCTTCTGAAACACTTTACACTCTTTAGAGAGTTATGAGGGTCTTCATTCATTGAGATAACCCATGGGAGTGGGGTCAGTGAAATAACTGTGGAAACAGACATGTATTGTAAGTGGTCTATAGTTTGCATGTGTTAACATTGTTTTTGTGTGTATTTGTAATAAGAAATCAATCATATAAACCAATATTGTTACATTAAAATACAAACAAAAAAAACAAAGAAAAGACTCTAATATGAAAAAAATTCTGAAAACATTTCCAGTGTAGAAAGTTTTGATGTGTGCCGAATTAGTATGTGTGCAAAATAAATGAAAAATATATTTCCATAATGCTTTATATTAGAGAAAATCATGATTAAATCTTCAGGCAGGTAACTTTTCCAAAGAAATATGTGCTACTTTTTATCACATAGTATATTTGATGTTCTACAAATACCAAAAATATCAAATATTTTTAATGTAAATTTTAAACAGCATTTAATTATGTGTTAAAAAATTCTTTTTTCCAATGCCAACTTTACTTTTATTGTTTCACTTTAGAAAAGAACAATTATTTGATTAATTGTGAAAATGAGGGATGCACTGATATGAGAATTGTGGGATATGTATTTTTTTTCATGCATATAGTCACTAATGCCAATACCATGTGTATAATATAAAAACTGGCTCTACATCTACTTGAATTTATTTATTATAGTCAGTGTTCAAGTGACCCAGTAAGGCATTACAGTGATTTAATTATTTTTCCTGAAGTAGTGTAGCACATTATGATCGTAAAGGTCGTAAAGGTGGGTGACTTCAAATATCTTGGGTCAACCATCCAGAGCAAAGGACAGTGTAGACAAGAGGTGAAGAAGAGGGTGCAGGCAGGGTGGAGTGGGTGGAGACGGGTGTCAGGGCTGATGTGTGACAGAAGGGTAGCAGCAAGAGTGAAAGGGAAGGTTTACAAGACAGTAATGCGTCCTGCTATGATGTACGGTTTGGAGACTGTGGCTCTGTCTAAAAGACAGGAGGCTGAGCTGGAGGTGGCAGAGATGAAGATGCTGAGATTTTCGTTGGGAGTGACAAGGCTGGACAAGATTAGAAACGAGCAGATCAGAGGGACAGTGAAGGTGGAGCAGTTTGGAGATAAAGCCAGAGAGGCCAGGTTGAGATGGTTTGGACATGTGTTGAGGAGGAATAGTGGATATATTGGTTAAAGAATGTTGGAGATGGAGCTGCCAGGTAGAAGGAGAAGAGGTAGACCTCAGAGAAGGTTTATGGATGTAGTGAAGGTGGACATGGAGATGGTTGGTATAAAAGTAGAGGAGGCAGTGGATAGGGCAAGATGGAGGCAGATGATCTGCTGTGGCGACCCCTAAAGGGATCAGCCGAAAGAAGAAGAAGAAGAAGAAGAAGAATGTTGCACATTATGATATAAATTCTTGAAATCACATTACAGAAACTGACTTGAACAAGAATGTTGTTTGCCTTACTCTTCAAATATTGAATAAAACATCTAAAACACATTTTGATTTCTTCTCTAGTTTATCTACATTTAGTTCAGCATGTATTAACTAGGTCTTAAAGGCTTATTTTTTTTCCAATTTACAATTCTGCATTTATTGTTTGACTTTAAAAATTGATTGTCAAAATAATTAGAGACGCACTGATGTGAGAATTGTGGGCTGCTGCCGATATATATTTATATTACGTATCTGCTAATGCCAATACATAAACATTTATATACATCATACTCAAAAATTTTAAACACATCCTCTACAAGCAAACTTAAATATGACATTATCTGCAAATGTTAGTGCACAATTTCTACTTATTTGCTGAGTTTAACATGATAGGAGCGAAATAAATAAATAAATGTGCAATAACTTTTGCACAGGCCAAATTAATTTTTTTACAATAGGTTAAAAAGTAAATGTGTGTTAAAACATGCAAGTGCATTGTAATGAATAAAGGAATCCCATTACTGTCTGAGAGAAGTAATTAGTAATTGGTAATAGGTTCCCTTTTCCAACGTGTGAGCACTTTAAAGCAGTAGTTTAGCTGTTACAAAATGCTTATATTCCATAATTGTGATTGCCTGTGCACTTTGCTGTCTTCTCTGCTTGGTTGCCAAGCTATCTTACTTATCAGTGAAAACAGAGCTTTAAGGTGTGACTATCTACCTGTGGGTGCTACAATACAAAAGCACAACTAAAGCTGGATAAAATATACTCTCAATGTCAAAAGGCTTTCTATCCCTTGTGTGTACACTATGTAGGTCATGAAATAACAGCCTCTACACACAGTGTATTATATATCTAAATAAAAGCCATTTATATTCAGTCAAAGCAGCATAATGTTCTATATAATATTTATTGATCTATTTGGATTCATGACAGTGCACAGTGCAAAATGATAGTAACATTGAGCAGGTTTTGTTCATCTCTCTGTCCTCTAACCTGAATGTTGACACTTAGAGAAAGACAGAAAAGCTTAAAAGTAAACAATATTAAATTAGAAAAGAGAATAGAACAACAGGTTTCTGCATTAAATGCTGCTGTATAGTGATGTGTAGCTGGTACATGTTCATGACTTTCTAATGTTAGGTCAGATCTTATGAAATATGTTTCCCCAAGTTAAACTGCTAAAACAGTATTGTAAAAAGACAGGCAATGTGAACTACAGGTTGGTCAAAGGCATAAAATGTAATGCAGTGTACACATGCATGAAAGTAATGATTAGTCGACTAAACAATCTTGCAAAATTATTGCTTTAGAGAAAAAGAAGTAATATTACTATATTATGTCTACTATAGTGCGTTTTATATATATATATATATATATATATATATATATATATATATATATATATATATAGTGTAGACACCCATATGATCCAATAACATCATGCATTCATAAAAAATATTTCTAGGTAATGGTTTTTTACTAATTTTATCAGTAGTAATAACTAATTTAAATCTGCAGTAGGTCTTGTGTGTGATAATTGCACTGTGGACTGGAGACATTGTGTTAAATGACAGTAGCAGCTGTCTATCTCTGTCTCTCTCTCTCTCCCTCACTTCTGTAAATTACCCTGTCTTAGCTCTGTCTGACACACATACACATAAAAGAGGGTACTGGGGTCCATGCTGCCTCAGTGGTGGTCTCTGCTCGCAAACCGGATGTTGTGTGTGTGTGAGTGTGTGTGTGTGTATGTGAATGTACACACAAGGTGCCATGGCGCTTCAGGGTGTGAGAGGAAGTGGAATAGTGGGTGAGGAGAGCGGCCGGCTGCAGCAGGAAGATGGCGTGGGCCGGGGACAGTCGAGACTGGCCCGTGTGCTGGCGCTCTGGGCTTAGCGTGTCTGCAGCGGGATGCTGCCGTCGGCACTTTTTTTGGTCCTATCTCTCATTGGGCTCTATCAGAGTGCGCATGGGTGAGCAGCCCTGGGCGAGGCTTCCAATACATGTCCACTGAAGAAGGGCACAGGAATGCGATGCCCTTCTTTCCATGCATCAAATTATTTTATTTCATGGAAGCTGATGTACAGTGTGTGGCGATTATCCTGGAGCAGTTATTTGGTTTAAGAGGATCAATGAATCTGATATCAGGTAAGACCATGTACAGTGGAGTAGCATGTCACTGTCATGTGAAATCTTTGTATAGTCTTAAAAATAACAAAATGTTTTTTGGAGTCATGCCATACACCTTTAAAAAGATGGTTTTAAAGAGGTAAGGTAAAATGGTAAAATGCTTCAGTTTGACAGAGAATGTGTTGCATATGGTTCTATATGGAACTTTTTTGAAAACAGTTCTATGAAGTACCAAAAAGGATTTTTTTGTTGTTACAAGGCTGACATCATAACAATAGCAGAACCATTTTTTGGTGCTATATAGAACCCTTTTCAAAAATTGTCTTTACTAAAGAACTCCTGAAGAAACATCTAGTTTAAGAGTGTAGTAGAACCACTTTTGGTTACCTAAAGAACCATGAATGAATATATAAAGAACAATGAATAATTCAGTGTAAAACAAATAAATTAAAGCCACCCAATTAAAAGGTTGTTTAGGGAATCAAAAGTGGTTTTCCTATGGCATAACTCCAAAGAACCCTTTTAACGTCTTTACTTTAAAGATGGTAAAAGGGTTCTTTGGAGTCATGCCATAGGAGAACCACTTTTGATTCTCTAAACAGGTTTTTTTTGTATTTGTTTTCAACCTTTTTAAATGTTTACATTGTATGAACATGTCATGAAAAATAGAATAGAAATGATCCAAAAGTACTTGATAATGTTTTTTTAAGACAGATTCAAATTTTTAGCTATTGGTTTATTTGACTTTGTTCAAAACATTTTTTTCCTGAAGCAGCAATTTTTACTTAGCTTTGTGTCGTTGACCTTGTCTTTATCTGCATTGTTTGGTTTGAATGACAGAAACTGAATGCGTACCAGACTTTAAGTGGTGGACTGTAACAAACTACAATACTCTACTGTAATTACTTTACTTAAGTACTTGAGTATCTGCACTTTATTAAAAATATTTCCATTGTTTAAAAGATGTTCTTTCTTTCTGTACATCTAATTAAGAGATCAGCATTTTCACTCTCCTACATCCTTTAACATGTTAAAACTTGTTACTCAAAAGTGGGAAGAAACCTGTATTTTCCAAAATATCTAACAGAATATGATACAATTTCCAACTGAAGTAATCCAGTCATACTGGACCTTTCACTAAACCTCTCCTCTAAATATTAAATATCATATTATGTTATTAACTGTAACTGGGCCCGAACACTTACCACACAGGTCTTAATAGAAGTGAAAAACAATGTCATAATAGCTAGAATAGCAAAAATAACTCTATACATTTACTTTTGATAGTTTCATACATCTAAAAGCAAATACGTTTGTTCATTAACCAGCAGAAAAATGTATAGATGATTTTTACTTTAACATTTTAGCCAGAGTTAGTGTACTTTCATTTGAATTAAACTAGATCAGTTATAAGCACATTTTCCACCACGGTCTAATTTGTTGTTTTATACAGAATTGTACAGTTTAAATCCAGAGATTAGGGTTGCAGTGGGCTGTGCTCAAAAGATATTTTTACTGCTGGTGTGTTTGTGGTGGGGTTCAGTGTAAGTGAGAAACTCATTCAAACATGAAAGCTCATAAGGGAAAGCTACATGTGGTTCCTGTTATTTTTAATAAAATCAGGCAAAAAAGCCAATTTACCAATCTGCTTCATCTTTGTAGCAGGGCCGTGTAGAAGGAGAGTTAATAGCAGTGATTAGTTTTTCTGTTGTTTTGTTCAAATTTGATGAAGCTGACTGAAGCACAGATGATCTATTGGCTGATGCAACTCTGTCAAACTTTTTCAGTGGAAAATGGAGCACAGTTGTGTAATTATCATGTGCTGGTGTCTGCTGTCCATCAGCATATCATTTTGAAATTAGTGGCAAGAAATGCACTTTTGCGAATACTGAGAAGTTAAATTAGAGACAAATTCTAATCATCTGTTAATTATTAGTCATTGATGGGGTGAAAGACAAAACACTCATACTTATAATGCATTGGCAGCCATGCCTCTGTTTAAGAAGCCACCTGGTTGGGTCAAACTCAAGTTAGAATGGCATTGCTTTTTAGGAACAGTCTTTTGCCTCTAGTTCTTTTTAAGGTGAGCTGGCTGGCCTGTGACCACACACACACACACACACACACACACACACACACACACACACACACACACACACACACACACACACACACACACACAGGTCACATACAGTGGTTTAGGGAAGTTATGTGACATGTGCAATTAACATTGTTGTAGTACTGTGGACTAAGGAAGGATTACAAAGTACATTTTTATTTGCCTTGTTCACATCACAGTCCCTACTGCAAGCTTTCTACCTTGAAGTTTCATAATGTTTATAAGTGACTCATATCTGTCATTAGTGTGAGCAGAACAATATCCTGAAAGGACCTGCATGCACACATTATATTATCACTAGCTGCTGTTGATAGCCACTGTTGTACCAGAATTCTGTGTTCACACAGCTCTCTCTGAAAAAATCTGATCTGTGTCAAATGCAGTGAGATTGAATTTGGGCCACTTCACCACTGTAATGTGAATGTTATCTTAGTTTAATTCTGTTAACCGTTGCAAAGCACAGCCTACAAGAGCTGCATGCTTGTCATAAATCAGTTAAGTGTGCTATGTGTACCAAATGCCCCACTAAGCCCTGTGCTGTAGAGGAGGTACAGGGAAAGGCATGGTCTTGCAAAGTGCAGCCTGGAAGCCTGTGAGTTATCAGCACATGTGTACGGGGGCCTAAAATAGCCACAGGGCCTGTGCTGTTAGCAGGGCTGCTGGGGAAGGGCCAGGCCTGCTCTGTCCCACACTGCCACTGCTCTGCTCTGAGCGGGAAATGCCTGCCGTCTCTCAGATGGCGACAGATGGTTCAGGGACAAACAGAACTTAAGGTTTTGAGCATTGCTTCCCCTTTCGGTGCCGCAACTCAGACCACATGACCTCTGGCAGTTGCTGATGCTGGACATAGACATTAGCATTACCCTCTTAAACTCTTAAGATCTGTTTGTGGGTCCACACTTCTGTTCCCCTGTTCTTGTAACTATGTACTAGTGCTAGGAAACAAAATTCAATGTCATGGTGTTTCCCAAATATATCAAGATCTTAGATATTAACATTTGCAAACAAGCAATCATTGGCCCTTATATATCGTCGCTGTCCAAAAAAAACATGTATCTCAATTTTTGTTGATTTTTACTTTTCTACATCATTTAATACACAAGCTGTCCTTTACATTGTGTGAAAATTTCATGATGAATGGACCAATAGAAATGCTCAAAAATCACTTAGAATAAAATCTCTTTACTTTAATTTACACTGAAAGGTAAGATATTGTTTTTTTGCCTTCTACTGTAAAGTTACTGTTTTGGAGATACTTGTTTTTCTTTGGACAACAATAATATACACTGATAAAGTTATAATCCCATACTTACAGAAATAACTAGTTTCTTAAACTATTAAACTAATACCCAGTTTATTCTACTAATATTTGTGTTTTTCTTCTAATAATTATCTATAGTTTTGTGGAGTTTTTACTATGAACTAGCAGAGAAAGAATGATGTTGTTGTCTGTATTGTAACCAATATTGTAATAATTTTCCAACAGTGTAGTAACACCCAGAAATGTAGTACAATTGTGCAATTAACTTGGTCAAAAACATAATAAAATTACCCAATATCTTACCCAATAATACAATAATACAGTGTCTTAAATGATAGTATAATAATATTTTTCCTGTTATAATAATTATAATAATGTAATCTTATTACATTATTTTGATTGTTTTACTTCACTTTATTGTACTTAATTATTTTATGTTCAGGTTGATCATGTGTAATACATTATTATATTATTTGGACTGTGTTATATTTACAAGTTAATCTTTTTTTTTCTCCAAATAGATGATCTTATACTTATATGTAATAATATGACACTCTGAAATTTATTAAATATTCTACATAATGGGCCTAATTTAGAGTTGAGTTAAGCTTGTGTAGTGGGGAAATAATACCAACATTGCACTTTTCTATATTCAGACCTCAGACTTAGTTGTGTAATGCTTAAAAAAAATCTGGTGGTTAATTGGCATATGTTTCTCAACATAAAATATCAAATAAATTTTGCTTTTCATCGTCTGTGGTACATAATAACATTAAAACATTCAGAGAATCTGGAGAAATCTCTGTATGCAAGGGACAATGCCAAAAAACAGTATTTGCTGGCCGGGATCTTTGGGCCCTAAGGTGGCACTGCATATAAAACAGATATGATTCGATAGTAGAAATTCAGGTTCAGGACACTTATGAAACTTTTGTTTTTGCATCCACAAATGTGAATTAAATCTCTAAAATGCAAAGAAGAAACCATATATAAACAGGATCCAGAAACACTGTCACCTTCTCTGGGCCCAAAGTCATTTAAAATGAACTGAGGGGAACTGAAAAGTGTTCTGTGGTCCGACATTTGAATTTCTTTTTGAAAATCATGGACATTATGTCCTATGAGCTGAAGACCGCTCAGCTTGCTCTCAGTGCACAGTTCAAAAGTCAGTATGCATGATGGTATGGGGGTGCATTAGTGCACATGGCATTGCTGATGTACACATATGTGAAGGTAATAATGCTGAAAAATATGTTCATGTTTTGGCAACATATGATGCCATCCAGACAACGTCCTTTTCGGGGAAGGCCTTGCTTTTTCAGCAAGACAACGTCAAGCAACATAGTGCATGTATTACACCAGCATGGCTCTGTATTAAAAGAGTGCAGCTGCTGAACTGGCCTGCCTGTGTAACACCGGGGAGTGAGGAGGCGGACGCATACGCTGAGGCTTTTATTAAGGGCAAATCCAGGGTTGTGGTCATGATAGTCCAGGTTCATATTACCAGCATGGAGAGATTGCGGGACAGACATGACAAAATAAACACAGACTGAAGTACAAGACAGAGGCCGGAATAACGAAACATCCAACAAACATACATCAAACAAAGACCAGTGAAAACAAAGGGCAAACACAGGTCTTAAATACAACACGGGGAAGATGAGGGACAGGTGAAAACAATCAGGGGCGGAGTCACAAAACAAGGGGGCAGGACTGGGGATACCAAAACAAAGAAGCACATGATCTATCAAAAGGTAAACAAAAAGCACATGGGGGAGTGTGAGGAGCCAAGCATGATAGCCTGCAGTCCAGACCTGTCATCACTGATAACATTTGGAGGGTTATGAAATGAAAAATATGACAAATGAGCCCTCGAACTGTTGGGCAGCTGAAATCCTATGTTAAGCAAAATGGGAAAACATTTCAGTTTCAAAACTACAGTAATTGGTCTTCTCAGTTCCCAGACACTTACAGTGTTAGTGTTAAAAAAAATAGGTGATGAAACACAGTGGTAAACATGTCCCCATTTTTCGGAACATGTTGTTGGCATCAAATTCAAAATGGGCATATATTTAAAAAAAAAAAATTTCTCAGTTTCAACATTTGATTTGTTGTCTTGGTGCTATTTTCAATGAAATATAGGGTTTAAATGATTTGCAGATCATTGAATCATTTGAACTTTTTTTAAAGGAGTGAGATAGGTACCGGTCCACCTTAAATGTATGTATAAAAAGCTAAAACGTTAGCTACTCCTGTAACATCAAGGCTTACAGTACTCTACTTTTGTGGTGGTGCAACTGTACTTTCCAGGCATGGAGCACAATGAGGCACACAAGAAAGTTCTCCACTGCCTCTGTAAATATGTCCATGCTGATCCATAACGAGAGTTTGTGTGACTAGAAGTTTGGTCCAGCAGTTAACTAGCTAGCTGTAGGTTATGGTTTCACTGTTCATGCTGCTGAGCGTTCAGATCTATGGGAGAAGCTCAAACGTGTAGGGCTGAACTACACTGATTGTCAGGGTTGCTCAGCACTACTACTGGCACCGGGTTGTTTACATTGCTTGGAGAACTCCACTGTCATCATTATGCGATCTGACACACCCGACACAGTTCTAAGCAGGCAACATCTCTGAACTTTTAGAGCATTCATTTACTATTAAACCGTATTAATTTATATGTATTAAATATAACATTGGTAAGCACTTTTTCTGTTTAATTGGAGTGCAAGTTTTAAATAACAATTAGTATTTTAATTCTCAAGGTTCTTCTTATCTGCTCATATATAACAACTTGCAGACTTTCCGGTGAACCTGGCAAGGAATAAAAAAAAACTTGCCTTAAGTATATCATCTGATGAGGGAATCCTTTCGGGCCCTCTAACTTAACTACATTTCAGTCAAAAACTAGTCATACCCCCTCAACTGAAAACATGACACATAAACTGTCATGAAACTGTCAATAGTTTTCTGTCTAAAAGCCCACAAATGAAAGTGATGCTTGCAACTAGATTCAAAGGTATGTGTATGTGTGTTTGCAACTGGTTGACTATTCTGTGATAGCAGAAAAAAGACCAAAGCTCTCTCTGGACTCCCACATTTCCTTTTTTTCTCATCTTAACTGTTGGCCCAGGATGCCTTAAGCCCTCTCTAGTCTGTGTAATCCCATTCCCAAGACGTCCCTACTCATCTAGGTCATAGGTTTCATTTGGAGTATGACTGCAGACAGCCCCTTCACTCTCATCCCTCTGACCATAATCCCACCCAATCCCTTAAGCGTGGTGCGTTTGCGAAGCCATGCAAACCCCAGCATATTAAGCACATGTCTAATCTGGACATGCATTGTCAGAGTCCAGCCGAGCTTCACTGTCAAGTTTCAGAGTTTGTCTTTGTTGAGACGTCATGTCACCATTTAGCTCTGATGTCATGAATTATGTCAGTAAGGCCTAACAGCACGTCTCGAAGAAGTGTCTGGACAGAGGCTTAGGACACCAGAGGTCTGCACTAATGTTGGGAGAGTGAGTGTATGTGTGTTGGTGTTGTGTCTGCTGTTGATTTGTATGTTTGTATATGCTTATTATTGAACTTGTAGAGCAATCTAGGGTTTGAGAACCCTAAACAATTTGAAAATATTGTTATTGTTATTAGGACTGAATCAGAACCCATACAAAGGAAAAATATATGTGCATATACTTGGCCATATTCAAAAGATATGTGCAGTATATGCTGATGAATTATATTTACTTGTAACAGAGATCCCAAATTACCATTCCAGATCCACATCCAGTCTACTGAGTTATAAGGCTCCCAACATGTTAAAATGTATCCTTAAACATGGCCTGCAAATGAATTTTTTAATTTTCTGTATTTTAATGTTATTTTTGATTCCATATTTGTCTCAGTGTTGCAAAATAGGACCCTTTTTTCACTTGACTAATTATTAGCCTTACACATATGAGTAACCAAGCAACAAGCTGATATTAACTAATACATAGTACATCTACAGAAATATCTGAACGTGCGCACAAGCTAACTTGCCACTGGCAGCAAATGAAAGAATTTTTTCTGTTGTTCAGCCATGCCCCTCCACACACACACCTTTTGGAGAAGACAACCCCACACATGGTCAGGTAATTTGAGTTTGACACCCCTGGTTTACAGAATGGTTAGGCCAAAAGTGCTCCATATCTGAAGTTGGCATCTTTAGTTTTGGTCTGGAGCTACAAGGGTAATGTAGTCAAAGCTTACAGCCACCAGTTAGACCTGTAAGTCATGATGTGCTTCAAACGTGTTGATTTGTTGAGTAATCTTCACTTTCTGACAATGTTTGACATATTGTTGTCTATATAAATGAATGACATGCATGTGTCATTGAAAAGTACTACAAAAAGACATGTGACAAGTGCATGAAGCCATTTCAAAGCTTGAATTTTGTATTTATTTCCATCCATTGTATTTAATGATATGTCATATGCCTATGATCACCAACTCTCCTCCTGAAGATCTACAGGTTTCGCCTCTGTGTCATGTCATATTTAGCTGCATGAGGTCTTGTGAAGGCAGTAATTAGATGGATCAGGTAGGGGTTGATTAGGGTTGACTAAAGTCTTCAGGAAGGTAGGTCTCCAGGGGCAGGGTTGGTGACCACTCTCCTACAGAGTCAGAAACCACATAATCAAATTTATTTAAGAGTACTTGCTCAACCATCAGGTTATTTGGAAAAATTGTCCATCATCCGTTAACCATGCCTTTATGCCTACTGACAACAGGCCAGATGATCTTCTCTAAGTGTTAATTCACTCTTTCATCTGCCTCTTAACTAAATGGCACAGTGGGAGAGGGACAGTCTTATTTTATAATCTACTCTGTAACCTTGGATTAAAGACTCTTCACAGTCTCTGGGTGAAAAGCCTTTATTCTTTGGATTCTTTTCTTTGGTATTTCAATTTTTCATCGTAGTGTTTTTTGGCTTCGGTGCCTGTTTCAAGGGAACACTTTTGGTTCACAGATATTGAAGCAGCAACAGGCCACATTTGCAGCACATATCGGCCAATGGACAGGAGATTGTGGGCATGAGACCAAAAGAGGAAAGGGCCGTTGGCATGCCCGCATTGCGTAGGAGATGAGGTGAGGTGATTGACAAGTCAGCAGAAAGTGGATAAGGGAGCTGATAAAGGTGTGGGGAATGCAGCAGTGTTCAAAACCTGCTGTTATTTTAAGTCATCACTACATATACAAGGCATGAGAAAGATGCATGTGCATATCTCCATATGAAAGCTTGTTTACGAGTTTCATGTAGTGGTTCAGCCTCACACCACATGGATATACATCCCAGCAAAAAAATGTTGCATTATTTTTTGGAATTTCTTATTTATTTTGTAACCCATAGAAACCTAAAATATTACTGTCATTTTTCTAGATTTGTAATGTAGTTTCTGAATTACATAATTGGTTACTTAGTGTATTACATAAGTATTTATATGTATGCTTGATGGACATTCTATACTGACAGGTTTGTGTATGCCTTCTTTTGCTGTGAAGAAATGACAAACACATGGCAAATATTAAACTGTTTTTTTTCTCTCAGCAAAACAAGACAGTATGTGCGACCAAAAATACTTTCCATCAAATTCTAATCATAATAAAACCTCAATCAACAAAAGTATGATATTGACAAAGTTAAGAATCTGCACTTTCAAAATAATTGCTCCATCTTTTCCAATGAGCAACAAGTGACAAATAATTAATATCGGTTTACACTATACCTTTGTAATTAACTCTTAGAAATGGTTAATTATTTATTATAGTAAGTACAACCCCAATTCCAATGAAGTTGGGACATTGTGTAAAATATAAATAAAAACAGAATACGATGGTTTCCAAATCCTTTTCAACCTGTATTCAACTGAATACACTACAAAGACAAAATGTTCAAATGGATAAACTGTAATGTTTTTTGCAAATATTCACTCATTTTGAATTTGATTGCCTGCAACACGTTCCAAAGAAGTTGGGACAGGGGTAATAAAATGCTGGGAAAGTTGAGGAATGCTCAAAAAACACCTGTTTAGAGCATTCTACAGGTGAACAGGTTAATTAGAAACAGGTGAGTGTCATGATTGCGTATAAAGGGAGCATCCCTGAAGGGCTCAGTCATTCACAAGCAAGGATGGGGCGAGGTTCACCACTTTGTGAACAACTGCGTGAGCAAATAGTCCAACAGTTTAAGAACAACGTTTCTCAACGTGCAATTGCAAGGAATTTCATCATCTACAGTCCATAATATCATCAAAAGATCCAGAGAATCTGGAGAAATCTCTGCAAGTAAGCGGCAAGGCAGAAAACCAACATTGAATGCCCGTGACCTTCGATCCCTCAGGCGGCACTGCATTAAAAACCGACATCATTCTGTAAGGGATATTACCACATGGGCTCAGGAACACTTCAGAAAACCACTGTCAGTGAACACAGTTCGTCGCTCCATCTACAAGTGCAAGTTAAAACTCTGCCATGCAAAGCGAAAGCCATATATCAACAACACCCAGACACGCCGCCGGCTTCTCTGGGTCCGAGCTCATCTGAGATGGACTGATGCAAAGTGGAAAAGTGTCCTGTGGTCTGACGAGTCCACATATCAAATTGTTTTTGGAAATCCTGGACGTCGTGTCCTCCGGGCCAAAGAGGAAAAGGACTGTCCGGATTGTTATCACTGCAAAGTTCAAAAGCCAGCATCTCTGATGGTGTGGGGGTGTGTTAGTGCCCATGGCATGGGTAACTTGCACATCTGTGAAGGCACCATTAATGCTGAAAGGTACATACAGGTTTTGGAGCAACATATGCTGCCATCCAAGCAACGTCTTTTTCAGGGACGTCCCTGCTTATTTCAGCAAGACAGTGCCAAGCCACATTCTGCACGTGTTACAACAAGTAAAAGTAGTAAAAGAGTGCGGGTACTAGACTGGCCTGCCTGCAGTCCAGACCTGTCTCCCATTGAAAATGTGTGGCGCATTATTAAGCGCAAAATACGACAACGGAGACCCTGAAGTTGTACATCAAGCAAGAATGGGAAAGAATTCCACCTACAAAGTTTCAACAATTAGTGTCCTCAGTTCCCAAATGCTTATTGAGTGTTGTTAAAAGGACAGTTGTTAAAAACACAGTGGTAAACATGCCCCTGTCCCAACTTCTTTGGAACGTATTGCAAAATGAGTGAATATTTGCAAAAAACAATAAAGTTTATCCTTTTGAACATTAAATATCTTGTCTTTGTAGTGTATTCAATTGAATGTAGGTTGAAAAGTATTTGCAAATCATCATATTCTGTTTTTATTTATGTTTTACACAACGTCCCAACTTAATTGGAATTGGGGTTGTACCTTTCTTTTAATCTGAGAGACTCGTGATATGAAATACTTGGCAAAATCCTTCCATTTGCCTGAGAAAATGTGTGTTTGCTAACAGTTTCCAAACCTTCCAACAACTTTATCTAATCAATCCTTCATTAAATTTAATCTGGTGTGCTGTTGATAGATTGATAGATAACTGGATTGTTCGAATCAAGATACTGATAACTTTCAATCAGGAAATTACTGTTACTTTCTCTCTGTCTTTATGTTTGTGTGTATTTTAAGGTAATTTTTTACTGCCATCAACACTCTTACTGCCTTAATCGACTTACATCCCTTCAGTATTGCTCACTTTCAGCCCCATCAAGTCTAATAGCCCAGCTTTTCTTATTGTTTTCCTTGTTTCTGTCTAAACTTGAACATCCATGTCCTCAGGTGTCATTTTATTGATTAGAAATGTGTGTGAGATAGGATCTAGGACACATAGTAAGGCTGTGCAATGGATTGTTTGTTAATGTTACTGCAGTATTGATGTTTGCAATACAGAAGGCTGCAAAATGCTAATTAGCCCTTCAGTACAAGCCTTTACATTGCATACTGACCAAACATGGACTTTCTAAATGATTCCAAAATAATGCAGGTTTACCAGTTTACTTTTTAACACATTGCAAGGCACTATACCAATGTGGGTAACACCTCTGCCTTTTATGCTGTAGACTGGGACCTGGGCAAGACTCCCTGGGCAAGACTCCTAACACTACCTTCACCTACCTGTGTAAAATGATCAAATTGTAAGTTTGTATAATCTCAATATGTAACAATATCATCACAATATGTTTATATATATATATATATATATATATATATAAATTATGCTGCTCTAATACAAACCCCTAAGGTAAATCCTTTGCTAGACCAGTCCATTCTCCACCTCGGCTAAAGACTGTGCCCTGTGACTTGTTCCTCTCCAGTAAACCCATGCCTTCCCAATGCCCAGCTCTCTACTGTTTAAAACGACTAATTCATACCCAATGACTCTCCTGGAGCTACATAGAAAGAGCAGATTGAATGAGAAATACTCCATTAATCAGCTTTGTGAGCTCCTATGTTATTTTTCACTTTCTCTCTTGCTGGGAGCCATCCACTTTGTCAGCTCTCTCAGGTGTTGCTGGGAGACAAAGCACTTCATTCATGCAAAACATGCTACTGCTTTTCTGCACACAGGTTGATTCTCACATGCTTCTCAGGTGTGCCTGTGGGGCCAGATTCAGCAGCCCATGAAAACGCTTGTTGTCTGCTGGACAGTACTCTGTCTGGTAGTGAAGGAAAGTTGGATTCAGTTTAGTGTTTCAAGTTTCCTGTTTCCACAAATCAAATGATTCAGTGATTCATTGATTCACCAGTGGGCAGTATGACACTCGTCACGATCGGCCCCTCCCAGTCCTGTCCATGTGTTTGTGTTTTGGTTTACCATGTTAGTTTTTGTTTTGGTTTTGTAACTCCGCCCCTGATTGTTTTCACCTGTCTCTTGTTGAACCTTTGTTATTTAAGCCCTGTGTTTGCCCTTAGTGTCACACTTCTCTGTCTGGCAATCTGATGGACGAGTCTGGGTTTGGTGGTTGCCAGGAGAACGGTACTTATCTGACTGCATTGTGCCAAGTGTAAACTTTGGTGGAGGGGGGATTATGGTGTAGTGTTGTTTTTCAGGAGTGGGGCTCGTCCCCTTAGTTCCAGTGAATGGATTTCTTAATGCTTCAGCAGACCAAGATGGCCTCTTCCTGTTCCAACATGACTGTGCACAAGTGCACAGAACAAGGTCCATAAAGACATGGATTAGTGAGCTTGGAAGAACTTGACTGGCCTGCACAGAGTCCTGACTTCAACTCGATAGAACACCTTTAGGATGAATTAGAGACTGCGAGCCAGGCTTTCTCGTCCAACATCATCGTCTGACCTCACAAATGCGTTTTTGGAAGAATGATCAAAAATTCCCATAAACACACTCCTAAACCATGTAGAAAGCCTTTCCAGAAGAGTTGAAGCTGGTATAGTTGCAAAGGGTCTGCTAACATCATAGTAAACCCTATGGATTAAGAATGGGATATTACTCAAGTTCATATGCATGTGAAGGCAGAGGAGCGAATACTTTTGGCAATATATAGTGTAGGTTGTTTGTAATATGTTACCATGAAGAAGTTAAAGATTTAATGTAGTTACATTTTGAAAGACTATTATTTGAATTGTATCAGAAGTCTTCAGCCTTTTATGTGGATGTTGATATTGTGTAAAGTTTAAACATTTTTTTTATTAGAATGGACTTGCAGATTTGACGGATGAATTGTTCAAGAGTTGGACATTGCTAAACTCTGGCCATTGTCAAGAGAACACTTATAGTGAAAACACTATTCTTTTTCCACGGCTGACATTCTCTCTCTTACGCTCACACACACACACACACACTAGCTGTCTCTTTGTCTGTGTGCACGTGTTGGCAGCACAGCTGGTGGTGTGTAGGTCAGCCTGGCACGGTGTAGGGCCCAGCGTGTCCGAGCTGAAGGCTGGTATTGTTTTCCTGAATGACAGTGATGAACAAAAAGTGAGGGATGATCCTGACACAC